>NC_090884.1:2205805-2234305 GCF_036669925.1 Montipora capricornis | reverse complement strand
AAAAATTGTATAAACTTGCTTGTGCATTTTCATGATTAATTTTTATGGACACTCCTGATGTTTTGAAGTTTTCAATTGCCTACTTGTCATTTTGAGTGAACCATAAATCACAAAATGCCCAAGCAAGTTCATTCACATGCCTATACAATTGACGTCAGATTGGTGCCTAACATTAAAGGCGCGTGGTCATGGTAATTTTTAACTGCTTGTTGTCTCATTGAGTGTCAATTGGGTGTACTTCTACGCTAATAATACTTTAGTTCACACCCATAGCATCCCTGACAACCCAAAGGGTAACAAAAATTCAAATGTCCTTTAATCAAAATGTAACAATGAGTTGAAAACACAAAAGCTGATAAAGTTGGGCATTTTTTCAAATCTGAATCTACCCACTCCAAGTGTTTTGCCTCAGGTGTTAACAATGTGGACCAGCATAACTTTTGAGTTAATATCAATACAAAATCGCCTTTTAGCCTTCAGAGTGATAGTAAAAAGCATGACAAAACCTCTTAATGGCACTAGCTCCTCAAAAGGGGAAACATTGTATGGTGCAGGAAACAACCTAAGTTAAAACATGAGGCAACTATAAATTATGATTAAGTCTGGAGTTTTGAGTACACTACTTCCTCAGACAGTCCTCAGGCCGTTGGTTGTTTTTGAGAAACACAAACCTCTCTATGTCAACTTGGTCATTGTATCCTTTGGTGAGAGACTTTTCAAAATTGTCCCAGCCTTTAGAGTTCATTTGAATGAAGCGACCAAGAGCAATAGGAAGCCCGCACAAGATCCCATCTCTTGTCATATGTTCTTCAAGTGCATGCACCGTCATTCCCACAAGGTTGTCTGTGCGAGCAAAGCAGTACTCCTTTACACAAAGGTGAATCTCATAATTACCCAGAACATCTTCATTGCCAATAGTACTGGCAAGAGGACCAGTTGCAAAGTAGGAAATAAGCCTTGTAATCATTAAATTGAACTCTCCACCTAATGAACACTGTAGTAAGCAAGCAACTCTACATAAAAACACCATTTTTCAATTCCCCATTTTATCTGCCGGTCAAACTCTGTATTTACACAATCCCATAGACAGCCACTCTCTCTCAAAAATTGGAAAAAAAAAAATTTTTGAGGACACCCACACATTATAATTGACTCTTGGCAAAGAAATGTCTTTATATTGCAATTCAAAAGCAAAACTACTGGTATGACCTTTGGATAGAGCAGCAGAACAGTTGGTTCGTTTTTGGTCAAATCTACATTTGTCCCCAGGAAAGCAAGCTGTCCGTTCATTCGATATGAACAAGAGTCCAACATGTCTTTGTAGCGTCACGTTATGGGAATACTTCTCACTCTATTCACTCTGATTCTTCGTAAGCAGACTTCTCTACTGACAGTCACTTTTCCCAATCCGCGATGGTGTCACACTTATGAGAGAGTTGACTGTTATTACATCTAATTTACCATTTCATATTTTGAATGTTCAAGATGAAATCCTGAACAAATTTCCTGAGAGACCCTGGGAATGAGGTTTTTTTTAAATCAAAAGATGGAGTGAGTTTTACAGTCATTCTAAAAGTATGTAAATACAGGTAGCTGGATATAAATTATAGTTTATAGGTCATTGTTTCTGGTCACAAAAAGCTAAACTTTTGTAAGTTGAAACTTCCAAGCAAAACCTGTTTCATCATTATAGTAGGAGACCATTGTTGTTCTTTGATTTTGTGGCATATTTACGCGTCTTGTCATTGAGATTTGGTCCAACAATGTTAACTTCCACAAAAGGACGAACTCATTCCTGAATTCACAGGTAAGCGGCAGTGAATAACTGGGGTAATTTTTACAACTGTAGGCGGTGAAAAAACATACATTCATCAAAACTCAGAAATCGAAAATTGTTTAACAGTAATCTTACCATGATGACTGCCATATTCAAATCTCTTGCAGCAACAACTGAAAAAGAAAAATAAATTAATAAAATCATTCCAGAAAATAGCATGCAAGATATTTGATACACAAAAGCCCAAGTTGCAGTTTTTAATATTGATAGATAGAAATTTACCACCTTTAGAAAGACTGGTTTCAGATAAGGTCAACTCCTGGAGATCTTAAATCTTTTTCTTTGCATACACCCTGCCTATCATCTACCTAACCAACCCCGAGGAATTGGACCACCCCAAAACTTGACACCCCCTGAATTAACTTCTCTTTCCTCTCCCCCTGCCCCCCCCCCCCCCCCACTTCAACAAAAAACAATTGACTTGGGTTAGCGTGTTGAAAATTGTACCCCAGCTAAAAAGTGGGCTGCAGGGAGGCATCTTATGAACCAATAAAATTTCTTATCCTGCCTGCATCCAAGGGGTTTGTAAAGTTAACTGCTCCTTTCTGTGTGCAAGAAAGCCAGAAGCCAGAAATTTGTGACTAAAATATTTAAGCTTACAGAAGAGAGAAGGTCCAAAGTCACTTTCATCCAGGAGATTTGGTTCAGTAACCAGGACACTCCCGGATAATCCTGGAGCAGTTGGCATATAATGAGGTTCGGAAACAACCTGCAGTAAAATATCTTGGACAAAAGAACCAGTCCATACACAAAACATCACTAGATTATCAGCTTGTGTCATACCTTTGGACAGTAACCTTGTGCTCTCACGCTTTTTTTTTTTTTTTTTCTAACCAGGATGCGGTGAAAAGGTCAACCTGTACTGACACCTCCCCTACTGGGTTATCAACCCCTGGATTCTCTGGAAAGTAGACAAAAGACATAGTTATGTAGTTACATCTTCACAAAAAAGTCCTTGCCTAAAAAAAATAACATGATTGAAGGCTGTGAGGCAATTACATGTTAAAAAGAGTAAAATATGTTGAGCCTTCAGCCAAAGGAAAGAGTCTCCTTCTCCCATTATAGCGAATTTTTTGTAAATCACTTTTAACAATGCTGCCCACATTCAAAATTCAAGCTCTGCTCAATGTTTAAATTAAATTGTTGCCCTTTTATCACAAATTAAACATTTCATTCGATGTGGAGGAAAACTTAAACAAACAAATTCATGTTTACAAGGTTGTTTGCATAATTTCTTCTAACCGCGAGCAATCAGTTTAAGCAACCCTAGTGAAGTTTGGCTCTTACAAATTCTTTGATGAGTGATTCTGTTGTTTTGTGTGTAAAAGTGACAGGGCAGAATTGAGGGACTGTAGTTGCGAAAACACTTGTCCAAGAAAGTCCTTCTTCAGATCCACTGCCAGAGGCATGAAAGTAGTCTCTTTAAATAGAATGGTTAAGCTTGATCAGTGGAATAGAGAATGTAGAATATAGCAATAATCAGTGGATACATAGCCTTAAGTTTAAATTATTGAAAGATATATTCACTATTGATAATAATTATGAGGGGAAACCAGGGTTAGTAGTGGCAGGTGGTGAGGGTGGTCACCCTTCACAATTTGTGGACTTCCAAGGTGGACTGCATTGTGTTGGTTCTTTAATCTGCTTCAAAAAGTAATTTTCTAAAAAAAATTCTAGTTTTCCATTTTCTTCAAACAACAGCATTTAATGTCAAGTACTTTATTGATTTGATGTCTCCTTTGATTTGGTAAACACTTGTTGTTGCTCAATAAGCCTAATGTGCTAATTATGTGATTACCAGGGTAAACAATGCATTGGCAGCATTGAAAAAGTCCAAAACCTGGACCTTTTTTTGTTTGAGGTTCAGTGGTTGGAAAATGAAATGAAAAAAAGTAACTATCAAAATTATTTAAAGGGGACAGTGTGGTGCCTTATGAGTAATAAGCAAGAAACAAAGGGTTTGGTAACTGGAAAACAAGGGGCCTGTTTCTCTAAAGTCCCAAAACTTTCAGGTGTCAAAATTCCCTCTATCTTATAAGCCCACATTCGCCCAAAAGTCATTGCCCACCGTGACTGAATTTCGTGTAACACAAAATTACCTAAATATCTGAAATGTTGTTTCCCGCTTGATTCGCCTGAGTGCCTTTAGTCAATCACATCACGTATTTCGACAAGTCATCATTTGAAAAACAAAAACAAACGGCCACATGACTTTCGGGCGAAGGTGGGCCCTTAAGAAGGGAAAGGTTTTAAGTTCACAAATTTCACAATATTATTAGTTTCCTTTTAGGTATCTTAATTAAAAGCATACTAAAAGATTAGCTTTTAGTGGACAGCAGTTTCCACAATGGCTTTTTGGACCTGAAATTAAAGGGTCCCAGGGTACAAGGAGGAAAATGTCATAAGAAGTGCACAAAACAACCTTAACCCACTTTTTACTTTGAGTCCAGTTCCTGTAATAACAATCCTGGAAACATTTGTGAAAGGGAAACACTTTTACCACAGGGCTAACTTTTCTTCCTTGATTCATCCTTACTAATTAGAACTGGACGTTTCTGCAAATTACCTTTATTCTCACAAGAGCAGTTTCTAACACAGCACACTGCTTCAAACTCATGTCTCTGGAATCAAATTGGCTGGTTATTCCTCCCATCTCCTGAATAAGAAGAAAGAAAGTCAGCCGCATCACAACAAGTCCAACTAACCATAAATTATTTTTATGGTGGGTTAATGACTACAAAAGCAGACAGCCAGTAGGTCAAGAAAAATGTTTCCTTTTTATCTTGATCGCTTAACCCTTTCACTCCCAAGAGTGCCACTTATAGATTTTACTCTGTCTAACGCCAGACAATTTTACTCGTCAATGGGGAACCCCACGGGGGTGAAAGGGTTAAAGGAGAGGCAGGAAAGATACATGTTGTTAAACTCCCACCCGAACCATTCACTGGGATTCCATAATTAATGGCAAAACATCTACCTTACCTTGACATCTATCAGAGGAGGTAGGACTACTATCTTTTCAATATTCTGCAAGTTCAACTTCCACAGTTCCTGGGAAGCATACACACAGTTAATCAAGAGGAATTACAAAGCACAGTATGAAAACATGCAGTAGTTACAAATGACATCACTTTTACTAGGTAAATAATTTTTCATAAGGTGCTTTTTGTATATAGGATTGATTATTATTCTTGTTGTCATCTGTCACTGTGTAAAATGTAGCCATCCCAGTTATAACCACAAAACCACTTTCCAACAGCTTCTGTGTTACAGCTTCAAACCAGATGTCAGTCAATAGATTTTGTGTCCTTCTTTCCATATTTCAGTTTTAAAAGCTGCTCTTTGATGCATGCATCAATAAATATTGTTACAGCATGCTTCTGGTTTGGTGGGTTTACAATGGTGAACTGCTTTAAATTTGTTAGCAAAATAGTAATGTTAATTAGAATAATAACAATATTAGTATAACAATAACAATTATTCAAAAACAGTGGATAGTGTTGAAGTCACACCCTGATTGGCTACTCAAACTTGTGCAGGATTTGTTCCCGAAAATACTGTATTCGCTGCAGAAATAAATGAGTTAAAATCATCTTTTTGCGCAACATTATCTCACTGTTTTAGTATAATTATGTCGTAGTTCACACAAGTAGTCCATTTTTTTCAAACTGGTTTAATTTTTTTTTTGATAACACCACCCATTTCAACATAGTTGGGACATCTTTCTGTAATTAAGTGAACTCTTTATGGAGTACAGTTAAGTTGACAGTCTCTACTCGATCCTCGAAACTCGATTCTCGCATCACGAAGGTTGAGACATTCAAGTTTCAAGACGCAAGAACCAAGGATCGAGAGTCAAGAAAGATGAACTTTGGAATAATGCATAAACTTGAAAAGAATTCAAGAAAGTTATTTATCTCTCAAAGAAATAAACAATTGTGCTAACAGAACCCTTTGTACGCAATATTCATGTCGACTCTAAGCAGACTCTCAACATTCTTGGCTGGCCAAAAAATATCATCTTGATTATCCTTATGCATGTAAAAAAAAGTGTTGCAATTTTATTTATTTAATTTTTCTGAAAAAAAAATACACAAGTTTTAATACACGTTCACCCAATCAGGTCTCAACGTTACAAACTTGTTGCATGAAAAATTGAACTACAGTCAAACCTGTATATAAAGGCCCTATATTAAGGTGCCACCCTCTATTAAGTGGCAAGTTTTCAAAGTCCCAATTTTCGCCCAAATGCTATGTTTATTAGCCTCATTATGTGACCGCCTCTATTAAGCGGCAGTGGCCACCCTGTAGCAGTCCTGTGTTTGTCTTTCTTTGTTTTTACCTGTATTAAGTGGCCACCCTTGAATGGAAACTAAGCCAGAAGTTATTTTATGTGGTATTTTATTGTATTTAAAATGCAATTCATCATCACTATAAAGAGAAATTTACTGACAAAGACAAATGTAAACAATGTTGATAGGTTTGTACGTACAGGGGGTCAGCAAAAACTGACAACGGCATTTAAGAATGTTAACTGAGGATGATTGTTTTTTGCACTTAGTTTTGTAAACAATATTAATGGAGGCCAAGTATGATGTGGCAACAACAATGAAATGATGGCATGAGATATTTTGTTGTGAACTGTAAGTCGTAAAAATACAGTGCTGTATACCGTAGAAGAGTAGAGGACAATGATTATTATTGCACAGTACTTTTACACAATGTTATGTATATTATTCTCTTCACACCCAAACCGGCGTAAACCAGCCAGACTTAGTATTTCACTCTGTCTAATGCCAGACGATTTTACTCGTCAATGGGGAATCCCCGGGAGTCAATGGGTTAAGTTACAAGGTTGCAACTTTAAAGTATTAATCACTTGATAGAGTGTTCATTGTCCTATTGTTTCCTTGCATGAAGTGTTTTTGTATGATACCCCATAAAAATAATTATTGGTATTACACCTCTCCCAGTGAGTATTTTTAGTGTTCCTGTATGAAGCAGCCAGTTCCTTAAGTCCTGAGGGTGGCTTTTATATACAGGTTTGACTGTACAACATACCAGTATATACATGTACTAAAACAACCATTCACCTCAGTGTTGGTGGCTACTTCGCAGATCAGTAAATATCCACCCCTAGCTACCTCCACTTCAGTGAATAATTCAATTCTATGATTGTTAATTATTTGCTTAAGGAATATGCAGCTAAGAAAGCTTACCTTAAGAAGTCTTTTCAGCACAGTTTTTTCGCAAGCTTTGTAAAAAAGTTCCAAGCTGTAAATAAAAAGAAACTGACATAATTTTCTCTGGTTGATTAATAGTCACTGTAGCACTCAATAATATTAAAAATCAATGCTCCTCAGCACTAGAACTAATCCTTGTTGGCAATTCTCATGCACTCCTCTGTTTTCTTGCACTGTAGTAAAAGCACACATACAGTGTAAGGTCTTTCAAAGAGCACATAATAGGAGCAAGGGTGGCATAGTCGGTTAGTGCGCGGCCTTGGTGCATATTTTAAAGGTCCCGAGTTCGATCCCCGGATCTCACATCCTTGTTTCGACTTCTTTCCTTTCAGCGAAGCCTAAGTACACTGTAGCTTTAAATACCCTTAAAACCGAGCACTGATGGAAAGAGGGGGGTAAAATGAGCGCACTGTCGGCTTCTTGGGAGAATACTCTCTAGAGAGTAAAGGAATTTCCGACATTAAATAAGGTGTACCTTCACCCTATATGTGACAGGAACTATTAAAGATGACTTCCTCCTCTCAGGTTGTTGAAACTTCAGTCAACATCTTAAAAAACAGTACCCCTCAAAAGTATTACACGCAAGATTCAAATTTATCACGGAGTGCTTTCATTCAATTTCATTATTGGTCATCATGGTTATCATTTAAATTTATTAGTTTCCTCAAGGAACCTCTGCACAGGGAGTGCCTCAACTCAAAGAGGGTAAGGTAAAGAACTAAGTATTCGCTGACCTTCCCTCCAAAATACCCAGTAGTGGTTGGAGCATTACTTCTGATTCTTGTTGGATTGCTGTTTTGCTGCTTGGCAAAGCAGGGTTAAAATTAGCACTGCTTTTAATCCTGTTAAAATAGAAACCAAAATAAATACTTTTAATTTTGACTATAAGAGAAATCACAGCTGAATAAATAAGTTACAGTAATTGTGTAAAAATCATGATCAAATGAAGGATTTGATTGTAGATTTTGTTTTTTTTTTCAACAAACTAAAGGAAGGGAAAGAAATACTTTGGTAGCAAAGGCAAAAGCTTTCCACAAAAGAGTTAACACTGGGGATAACATTTGCAACCTTCAGATGGCAATCTTAGCCCAGATTTTCTTCTTTCAGTTCTATCTCAGCAAACTGTCAACAGACATTAATTTTGTCTTCTTTCATCTGTTTACGGAGAGTCAACTGAAAGTTAATCATGATTCTTGTGGGAGCCCCTTTTCTTTAATCTCACGTAGTAGCAGCAACTAGTTCTCAATTCACTCTCAATACAAAGTTACTCCTAGGTGATGATGAAACCTTCAATACCTTGAAATTATGAAAGAATGATATACCGTAGTTATTCGGTTATAAGGCGCACTTGGTTATAAGACACACCCCAAACTTAGCAATTTAATCAAGCTAAGTTCTCAAATTGAAAATTACGCCAAAATACTCGGTTATAAGACGCACCAAAAAATTGAGAGTTATCAAAAGGATGTGATGAATTTGAGAACAATTATCCTTACACAATTGGCATGCGAACTCTTTTTGTTAACGCAAACAAAGTGAAAAAGTCACGCATTTAATGATACGTAAAAACAAAAGCTAAAAGTTGACACCTGAAATGATAAACATACAACGCATGAACCTTCCGACTGAGTACAGACTTCAGACTTCAAGCGAAAGCGAACGGTAAAAAACTCCCAACGAAAGTCGTTTAGTGTTCTAAAGGTCTCTAAAAGCACTATTCTTTTTTTTTTAATTGACAACTAGTGTCCTTTTCTCGTGTTGTCTAAACTGCAAGTTCTTCTCAAATTGTGATCTTAAGATTTTGTTGCATGAAAATACTTGGCTATAAGATGTACCCCAATTTTAGCACTAACTTGCCACCCAAAGACAGATTTTTCTTGAAAAAACCGTGCGCCTTATAACCGAATAACTACGGTATGTTTGTTTGTCTGATAGTTTGTCAGCTATGTTGACAATGCAATTTTTTAAAACTATCTACATGTACACAAACTATGAAATGCAGTAGAATATATTATTTTAAAAAATCAAACAGAGTAAGTAATGTTCAAAATTAATATATTAATCAAGGTGATTACATTACCTGAATAAGAGATTACCAACACCTTTCACACTTTCTTGTATCTCTCCATCCAAGCTGAGGAAATTAAAGGTGTCATGAGAAGGGGAAGGAGTAGAAGCACCTAAAATAGCCTTAAAATGCAACCAAACAGTCCCCAGAATACATTTACTATATAATTTGTATAAACAAAAATACACAGGCGAGTGATAGAATCTATTTTATTTTAAAGAAATTTACATTCTCACAAACATTCTCTTATTGCAAGTAGAGCTGGGGTTACCTGTGTGTGAAGGACGTGGTTCGTTATGTCTTAGTAATAACAATAACTCAGTGATTATGATGATCTCTCAGAATTGAAACCTCGTTTTAAAATATTATTAATATTTTTCTCTTCTACAAACTGTTACATGTTATGCAAAACCAAGTTGTCATAAGCAGACATGACTGATGTAACTTTATGACAGTCGCAAATAAAATATGACCGCTTCAAAACACGGAATAGATTAACCTAACCTAACCCAAATGGCAGTTCACAGTTCATAAGGAGAGGATATTAAATATGCCGAATTGAACAACAGCACTAATAACTCATTTATTAACTAGTAACCTTTGCTTGCAAAGGTCATGCCTTTACTCCATTAATTTTTCAACCTGGAAGTTATTCCCGTTTCTAAGAGTACATAAATCCTGTGTCTCTTGATACTTATCAAGAGTTATTCTAATACCTTCTGACAAAGATAACACACAGTTCATCAAGAGTGAGATTTAGTTTCACTTGGAGCTCTTTAAAGACTTCACTGCATTGTGGAGAAAGCTGCAACAAAAATAACAAAGCAGTAAAAAATGCAGTGGGAAAGATTTCAGACTTGCATGGTATTATAATAATTATTATTATTATTATTATTATGCAATGTCTTTTAAGTACTGTTTAATAAATGAGCAGGAGTGTATTAATTGTTAAATGAGATTTTTAAATTTTGTTATGCACCTTCTGTCCTCCACCCATTGTTTCATAAAGCTTTTCCAGCTGAACTCGTAGTTGCTGTATGTTATTCATCAGAATGCATGCTGTTTTTCCCTGCTGACAACAAATTTCAAACTCTTTGGCGATTTTTTCAGCATATTGCAGCAGTACATTCTGGACAGTCTGCAAAGGTAAACATTTTGGATTAACAACTGAAGAAAAAGGAAAAAGTATAAAAAGGTCAGAAAGCCAAATGTAAAAGCCTTGAATAATCACCATTGTAAATTTGATGATGTAGCGTGTCTGGATTTCTGGATCTGGACAATCAAGCTTTCGTACAATCTCAAAACTCTGCAAAGCAAAAAAATACTGTCAAGCATACTATCTTCTTGGGTTCTTTAGTGTTGTGATAAAATTTAATTATGTTGGAATGTCAACTTCAGAAATAAATGTAGAAATAAAGCAATGAATTTATTTGGATTCAGCTATTTCAGGCGTTGATAACCAGTTGCTCACAACTCCTTGGACTATTGTAGGTCACAACATTACCAAAGAGCAAACCATATTTATACAAAATTTTGGAATAAATATTGCATCACACAAGAGAGTAATCTCAAACCAAAGGCCTAGGGTAATAACAATATTGATTACACAAGTCTTCTGACAAGTTGGAAAGCTTCAGGTCTGGTTTTTCAGGAAAATCAGTCCAGTCCTAGCATAACTTTAAACAACTGTGAAAAAGTATAATATTTAAGTTTTCCTACGATTTAAGTCGTGTATAGTCTCACCTGGTTCAAAGAGCAGAAGATGTCAACCACAGAATTGGAGAATAAAGCATGTGCAGAGCTTGGTGGAAACTTCAAATAAACAATAAAATTATAATATTATTTGCCACTGGATGAAATTTTGTCATCTCCTGAATAATCAAGTATCATCCATTCTTGTCCTCTTGAGCTGGCACTAGAAATAATATTATGTTTGCAAACATGTGGAGTTAGGGATGGATCACAGTGAGGGTTCTTTTACGCAACAGTAAGCAAACCACTAATTTAAATTGTTCCTAACTTTTTTTAATGAGCAGATGAACTAGAAGCCTATAGCTCAGGACTGGAGTGGGAATGCTTGTCAGAAATTTTGCATTAACCGACCCCAAAGGAGACCAATCTGAGCTTGACCCAGGATTTTTTGACCCCTAAAAGAGACCACATTTAAAACATGTACCAGTACAAGGAAAGATTATGTTTTTGCAAACGTTGGCTGTGAAGCACTTATATTTGAGTGGTGGTGGTCGTTAATTTGATGGACAAAAAAAAAAACAAACAACACAAACAAGATGGAAAAAGGATTCTCTTTCTGTTGAATAGTGAAAGAATGGACTAACTTTAAAAATGAACCTCAGAGGACTCTCACAAAATACCGGTAATACTCACGCTATATCTCTTGTCGCGTTCAAGAGCACCAATCATATAATCAACAGATTCCTCATCATTCTCAGTCAACCACTGGGAAACAAATGGTTCGAACCAGCTACAAAAGGATCAACAACAGCCGTTTTCAGTTTACACATGTAGATAAAACAGTGAGCTATTATTTTAAGAACTGTCTTATGGTGGTAAAGGATGAATGCGTAAGAAATCCATGAGCTTCCACTTTTGGCAGCCAGTTCTGTAATGTATTGATAACCTTTTAACCGGAAATAACTCTAGTTTTCATACCGGAAGTTTACAGAAATCGCGGGCTTACTTAGACCCATGGGAAATGTGAAACCATGCTCTTTTATGTGCCATGCGAGTGAAGTAAAGTTTACTGTTGTGTTTAGTTTAATCTGTGTGATTCGTTGGCCATCGATACGCAATCTTTACATTGGCGACGAGGATTCGATTCGTTTTGTGAGGTCGGGGATATTTTGGGCGTCATTTGCGTAGAGGATCTGAGTATTTTGTCAGGAGGATAATGACAAGCAGTGCACCTTCGACTTCGAGTACACCTTCGACAACACAAACACAGCCAGTTACCGCGTTTGTTCCTCTTCTTGATGTGGCCAGTCTTCCTCCCTTCAACCCGAAGGAAGACCCGAACACTCTCGCCGTTCGTTGGAAGTTGTGGAAGCGCTCATTTAATTTGTATTTGGTGGCTAAAGGGATAACGAAGGATGAACAGAAAACCGCGTTGCTGTTACATACCGGAGGATTGAACTTGCAGGAACTCTACTACACGTTAGTGCCCGGAACGGATATCGTATCTTTCGATGAGAGTATGGTGTTGCTGGATGGTTTTTTTTCGCCCCAGTTGAATGTTCCGTTCGAAAGGCATCAGTTTAGGCAAATGGAGCAAACTTCGGGTGAGTCGGTTGATCAGTTCGTTTGTCGGCTGCGACAGAAAGCGATCACCTGCGAGTTTGAAAAAGTTGATGAAGCGATAAGGGATCAGCTTATTGAGAGGTGCAGGGACTCCAGACTCCGCCGTAAGTTCCTGGAAAAATCAAACGCAACCCTGAAGGATTTGCAAGACCTAGCTCGTGTACATGAGGCAGTAAATATGCAGGTCAAGGCCATGGATCAGTTAAGCTTGTCAGGCCAGGTGAATGCTGTCTCGTTCGGCAGACCTCAAAATACGGGGAAAGGTAAAGAGACCGCTCAAGGCAGAGGTAGAGGAAATAAGTCTGGTAAACATTCTGGTGGTTGTCATGGTGCAAAGGTGATGAGATGTTTCCGTTGTAATTACAGTGACCACATCGCACGTGATCGGAATTGTCCAGCTCGCAACCAAAAGTGTAATTCGTGTGGGGAGGTTGGGCATTTTGCTATTTGTTGCAAAACGAAGGAACGCAAAGCTCCTTCTCAAGATTCTGAAAAAAGGAAAGCCTCCAGGGGCAGAGCATATCAAGTGTCAGAAAATTCAGCCACTGGTGCCCAAAATTACTATGCGTTTGCAGTGGGAGCTGGTGAGTTTGTAGGTGGTAGCGAAGTTGATTTGAAGGTTGGAGGAGTTGTGTTACGTGCAGTACTTATTGATTCTGGCGCTTCGTGCAATGTGATTGATCAGACGACCTGGGAAGCGATGAAGAAAGAGAATGTACAGTGTGATTCCAAGAAATCAAGCAAAAAGTTGTTTGCCTATGGTCAAAAGGAGCCTATTGAAGTGATTGGAACATTTGTGTCTGAAATTGTGTGCGGGGCCAATGGCAAGTCGTGTGTTGATGAATTCACAGTTGTTAAGGGTCCAGGCCGATCTCTACTGGGAAAGAACACAGCGGAGAAATTGGAAGTGTTGAGGGTTGGTCCCATGAAAGAAGAAATATGTTCGTTAATGACAGAGGGCAATGGTGCTGATATTCGTGAGAAGTACGCAGAAGTTTTCACAGGAGTTGGGAAGCTGAGGGATTTCCAGCTGAAGCTTCATGTAAGAGATGATGTCACACCTGTCGCACAACCGGTACGGAGGCTACCATTTGGACTGAGAAGCAAGGTTGACGAGAAGTTGGACGAGTTGTTAGCCAAGGACATCATCGAAGAGGTGTCACACAAACCTACTGAATGGGTGTCGCCATTGGTTGTGGTCCCAAAGGCAGACGGTGATATCCGGATTTGTGTGGACATGCGCAGGGCGAATATGGCAATAGAGAGGGAGAGACACCCCATCCCCACGCTTGAGGAAGTGTTATATGATCTTAACGGTTCAACTGTGTTCTCAAAACTTGATCTGAAATGGGGTTTTCATCAAGTGGAACTGGATGAAAAATCGCGCGATATTACAACATTTGTTACACACCGTGGCTTGTACCGATACAAACGTTTGATGTTTGGAATAACATCAGCGCCCGAAAAGTACCAGAAAATAGTTGCTGATGTTTTGCAGGGGTGTAAGGGTGTGGCTAACTTGGCAGATGATCTCATTGTACATGGTTGTGGTATTGAAGAGCACGACAGGAATTTGCATACTGTTTTAAAGCGGTTGGGAGAAAAAGGATTAACTCTGAATGGAACGAAATGTCAGTTTCGCCTTCCCAAGCTAACCTTTTACGGTCATGATCTGAGCAGCCAAGGTGTTACGCCCAGTGAAGAGAAAGTAGCTGCCATAATGAATGCAAGTCCTCCGAAAGATGCTGCAGAGGTCAGATCATTCGTTCAGCTGGTGCAGTATTCTGCAAAATTTCTCCCCAACTTCGCGCAAGAAGCAGAGCCGCTTAGGAGTCTCCTGAGGAAGAATGAGCCTTTCGTTTGGGGTGAAGCACAGGAAAGGTCGTTTCAGAAGCTAAAAGAGCTTGCTGCAGGGGCCAGCACACTTGCATACTTCAGAGGGGACTGCAATACACGAATCATTGCCGATGCAGGTCCACACGGTTTGGGTGCGGTGTTGACTCAACTTCAAGATGGGGAGTGGCGAGCAATCTCGTATGCATCCAGGAACCTCACTGAAGTAGAGCGAAGGTACAGCCAGACGGAAAAAGAGGCATTAGCCCTGGTATGGGCCTGTGAAAGGTTTAACATTTATGTATACGGACGCCAGTTTGAACTAGAAACCGACCACAAACCGCTTGAGTGCATTTTTGGCAGGCTCTCTAAGCCATCGGCGCGTATAGAACGATGGGTTCTAAGGTTACAGGGTTACGATTACAAGGTCGTTTACCGTCCCGGAAAAGCAAACATTGCCGACGCACTTTCGAGGCTTAATCAAGTCAACCCCAAAGACACAAGCGGAGAGGAGATTGACTTTGTTATGGCAGTCGCTCAAGGAAGCCTACCAGTGGCACTCTCGGCTAAACAAGTGGAAGAAGTGTCTGAGAGCGATCCAGAGATGGTTAGCCTGAGACAGTACATTTTAAGTGGGGACTGGTCTCAATGTAGGATGTCTGCGTATTTGTGTGTCAGGAACGAGCTATGCGTGTTAGGAAAACTTGTCTTACGTGGCACTCGAATTGTCATACCGGAGGCTCTAAGGGGAGAGGTCCTACGTCTTGCTCATGAGGGTCACCAGGGCATCGTAAAGATGAAGGCACGCCTCAGAACAAAGGTCTGGTGGCCAAAAATGGACTCAGACGCCGAACGAGTCTGCAAGTCTTGTCATGGATGTCAGGTTGTAGGGGAGTTACAGCCTCCAGAGCCAATGAAAAGAGTGGAACCACCTACCGGTCCTTGGCAGGATGTAGCCATAGACTTGATGGGTCCTCTTCCGACGGGAGAAAGTTTGTTGGTAGTCGTGGACTATTTCAGCAGATTCTATGAGGTGGAAATCATGAGGTCGACCACGTCCAAGAAAGTGGTAGATGTACTGGCACAGATATTTTCAAGATATGGATATCCTTTTACTCTCAAGTCCGACAATGGTCCTCAGTTTTGCTGCGAGGAGTTTAAGACGTTCCTCTCAGACCACGGAATAGAACACCGGACATCTCCTCCGCTGTGGCCGCAGGCCAATGGGCACGTCGAGAGACAGAATAGAACGCTTCTAAAGGCTTTGAAAGTGGCTCACGTTGAAGGAAAAGAGTGGCGGGGAGAACTTAATAAGTTTCTGCTCGCGTACAGGAGCACACCACAAGTAAGCACAGGAGTTACTCCTGCTTTCCTCATGTTCGGTAGAGAATTGAAAACTAAATTTCCAGAGCTGAAGAGAGCTAATAACCTGTTGAATGAGGGTGTAAGAGACAATGACTGGAATCACAAGTTGATCCACAAGGCATATGCTGATAACAGACGAGGTGCTGTAGAAAATCCTGTGATGCCTGGAGACCAAGTTTTACTAAAGAACACGAAAACGTCTGGTAAGCTTGAAGCAAATTTTGAGAGTGAACCATACACAGTGCAAACTAAGGAAGGCCGTGAGGTGACTGTTCGGTCGAAAAAGGGCGTGGAATACAGGCGGAACAGTTCTTTTGTTAAACGTTACAACCCACCAGAGGATACACAGGAGTTAACAGAAAATGTAAGTGAAAAGGCTGTTAGCTCAGCAGTTGGAGAGGCTGTAAGCCCAGCGGTTGCCCCAAGTACCTTGGAAGAAAGTACAGTAACATCACGACCCAGCCGGACAATCAGAATGCCGGAGAAATACAAGGATTATGTACTCTATCAAGTAGACTCTGTTGACGCATTGAACCTGTGTTGAACTTTGGTAGACTTCGTTTAAGTTTAAGGATTAGTAGAACTGGACAGTATCCTTCTAGTTGCGCAGTCCATGTGGAGCGGTTTTTCGTACTATGTATTTTGTTGACATTTTCCTTTCACTATATTCTGTTTCCAAAGAAAGGAAGGGATGTAATGTATTGATAACCTTTTAACCGGAAATAACTCTAGTTTTCATACCGGAAGTTTACAGAAATCGCGGGCTTACTTAGACCCATGGGAAATGTGAAACCATGCTCTTTTATGTGCCATGCGAGTGAAGTAAAGTTTACTGTTGTGTTTAGTTTAATCTGTGTGATTCGTTGGCCATCGATACGCAATCTTTACAAGTTCCTAGACTCAGATTGTTGTCTCAGCTGGTAAATTTTCGCAACTCTGCTAAGAGCGGAGAGTGGAGGGAGGAAGGAAGGAGAAAAAAACACTTTACAATCCACAATGTGCAAATTCTTTTTCTTCCAAAATGCTTTAGAACTCAGTGGATACAAGGGATTATGAAACAGGCGTTAACTGATCAAGGATGCTAACTCGATAATAATTATTCATAACAAAGGGAAATTACCGATAATGAAGTGATTGCTTGTTATTAAAAGGACTGTTTCCAAAATAATATTTCTGGCTAATTAAGAAGGCAATGTTTTAACTCCTTCATGTATGTTTGTTGTCCAGCTCCATTAAAACAATGACCAAAAAAGCTGCATAGTTACTAAAACAAGGAATGACATAAAATGATCTAAAATGACCGAAACTGACCAACTCAGTTTAGGTCATTTTTAATTACATGTAGATCACTTTAGGTCAATTTTTAGATACCATTGTAGCTCATTTTGGGTCATATTAGATACTATTGTAGCTCATTTTAGATACCTTTGTAGATCATTTGAGGTTATTACTTGTTTTAGTAACTACGGAAAAGCTGACCATACGAAGTAAAATACTACTCTAACCCCTTGTGCATTTGATTTCTATGCAAGAATAAGTTTTTTAAATTATTGTCTTTTGGTTTCAGTGCACATTACCTGGCATACTCAGGAACTTTACCCTTGTTGTCTGGACAATCACTTGCATACTCATTATAAAACCACTTTAACTAAAATTAAAACAAAATATAGAATAGTACATGTAAAAAGTAAAGTACTGAAGACTTACAAGACTCTACATAATAACCAAAACTATGTACAGATAAGCTACAGTGTGTAAATATAGTAAAAAGCCTGGTATCTTATTTCTATTTTTACTTGTATTTTATTTATTTATTTGTTTGTTTGTACCTTAAAGTGGAGGTTCATGTAATCAGCACTATTCCAACGAGATTGTTGCCGCAAACTGTGCTCTGAAATATTAAAATTTAGACAGTTGTCAGCCACAGAGGTATCACAAGGTTTAACTTTACTCCAGCACATGCAATGTTTATAGAAACCTGCTTGTTGCATCTCTTTAATTACCTTTGAGTGTATCCTGTAGGTCTGCTGAGAGCAAGTTCCAAAACACTTGAGCACTGATTTCACCAACATTGAGCTCTGTTGGAAACCTAAAAACCAGATAAAACAAAATGTCGTTTATATTTAGCACTGATTAGAATATAAATAGCTGTAAGCAACACAACACAAAGCGAAGAGGAAACAAGTGGATTGTCCATACTGATTTAGAACATGAGTGTAGATGCCTCTGTCTTCTTCAATCACTGATACAACCAATGAGATGAGCTTTGGCCAGAAATCCAAATTCTTTGGACCAGAGGGTGGAATATTGGGTTCTAATGTGTTACTTTCAGAAGCCAGTTCACGATCATACAACTCAGAACAGTTGGCATAAAGATATGCATAGCTGGCCTTCATGCAATTCTGAAAAGAAGAGCAAGATCAATCATTATTGACGTGAGTACTGTGACTGTTGAAGCTTGCATACTCTATGTCCTGTAAGTTCAAGCTCTGTACAATGAATGTCACTCCAAGACCAGGGTAACCGTTCATATTATATGAAGTCAACTGTTCCTTGCATTGACAGCTTCTACCAACCTTTACACATTCCCGCACAATTTCTGCAGTTCGTGTAGGTCGCTGACTAAGAACCTGGGGAGATATATAACAAATAACAATAATTATTATTGCTTTCACTCATGCATATCAAGAGCTCAAAACTCAAATTATTTATAAAGTCAAAGGTGTCTGAATTTTGGAGCTGCTGATTATTTATTTACCAAGTAAAGCTACAATCCTTGCAGTTATGAATGCAATTTTAGCAATTGCATAGCCTAAGAGAAACCTGAAAAATTCAGGACTTCAAAGTGCGATGAGTCACAGGTTCAAACTGCCTTGAAGTTCTGAATTTTTCAGGTTTCTCTAAGCAATTGCTGACATTGCATTCATAACTGCAAGGATCACATTTTTCCTTGATTCATATCCACAGTTCAATATAATTATTATTCAACTCATATTATCATTTTGCTCTTTGAATATTTATTTATCTTGTCAATTTAAACAAACAATAAGTCAATACCTTCATTCTGAAAAATGTGACACTTGTCAGTAAATCAACAGAAGATTTAAGGTCATCCAACTTTTCAGGATTGACTGCTGGAAAATTTGTCTGAAAATTAATTTAGGGAACAAAAGTTGAGATAAAGTCAATTAACATACATGTATTTGCTGGCCACTTAACATTAAACAATATTTACTCTTAAACTTACCCTGTAATTTGCAATGTCAATTCTCAAGGTGTTGTAAAGATGATCAACAATCTTCACAAACTTTTCACTCTAAAAGCAAAAGGTAACAAACTTCTAGTAAATGTCAACAAAAATCAAACAACAATTCAAAACAAAAATGATTTTAAAAACTCCTTTTTGCCATTTTCATCACAAGCAAACATCCTCCTCATCCTCATTGTTTTACTGTAATAATAATTTGTTCAACATTAACTTGTCTTTTCTATAATTGATAATTTGTATGGAATGTACTTCCTTCCCTGCCAGCGAAGCATAAAGAAGCACAAAGTTATGATTATTAATCAACAATACATAAGATCACTCCCTACCCCAAAATTTGTGGAGGTAAACCGATGAGACGCAGATGTGGCTGAGTTTGCAGTCGTGTGAGAAAAGAAAGCATTGATGTTTGCAAGCAAGCTGCTAATGATAGCAGGGACACCAGGACACATGTAGTATGATGTTAGACAGGAAAGATGTCTAAAACAAAATAAACAGAACAGATTCAAACTGTTACTTAACACTTCAACTCACAAAGTTAATATTGTCAATGAAGAAAGCACAAAAAAAGTGCAAAAAATAAGCAAATGGTACATGTACATTATGATCCATAAATTTCTCCTAACTTCTATAAACTTTGAGTTTGATTTTCTTCATACAATAAAAATCTTAATGTAACGCATTGTATTGGTTAGGCCTCGGTTGTTCAAAAGGTGGGTAACGCTATCCACCGGATAAATCACTATCCAGCAGATAAACACTAGCAAAACCAACTGAGTTATCCAGTGTATAGCACTATCCACCCTTCGAACAACTGGGGCAGGTATATAATTTATTGATACTAAAATAATGCAGACATTAAATAAGTATTTTACATTTTTTGCATGCATGCCAGGAGTTTGACCACTTACCAGGATACTGATAATTTTGTTCAGACAGGTAGTTACCACCAACATTTTTATATAATTTTTGGCAATGATAACTAAGAATATGTTACAACTACAGTGTAAATAAACTCACGTCATTGCTTGGTAAATGCTCTCAATTCCATATCGCATGGCAAACTCATTTACAATCTCAAGAGATGGTTCTGAGAAAAATACTTTCCAGGGATCTTCTCTCTGTATAAAATCAAATATTTAGGAATGAAGCAACAGATAGTGGTACATGAAATTACACAAATATATGGCACTAAATTGTTTTTATGCAGAATCCAACATAGATTTTTCAACTTCCTAGATTCTTGCAAAAGAAGAGGTCACGAAGATGAGAGGACTCTATTTGAAATATATTTTTGGGCCCAACATTGCTGCCAAATATTGGGTATGAGATCTCCTTTGTTACTTCAGTGGTTCAGTGTTAAAGAAGGTGTTTATTTCAGAGTGTGACCAAAATCATGAACAAAGAAAGAGCAAGCATTGCCTATAACTTTCTCACAATATGATTGGTTTATTTCCCAAATGTTAATGAGCATTCCTGATTGGCTATTACATTGCATGACAAATTGATGCGAGCATGACAAGAGCAGCGTTGTCTAGACTCTTATCAACAATGGTAAATTAGACATTACAAGCAATTGTGGTAAAATAGTTAATATAAAGGAGAGTGGTTATTATTTTCTTTACATAAAAGGAAAGGAAAGGAAAGTAACGTTATTTAAGTGTCTAATCTTCTAGCGCTGTAGAGCACTAATCGGGGACACTGTAAATTGAAATTAACAAGTTAACGCAAATCAAATCAAATTTTGGTTTTTGAGGAGAGGGAAAAACTGGAGTACCCAGAGAAAAACCTCTCAGTGCAGAGTAGAGAATCAACAAACTCAATCCACATATGACACCGAGTCTGGAAATCGAACTCGGGCCACATTGGTGGGAGGCGAGTACTCTCACCACTGCGCCATCCCTGCACCCCTTGTTTTGGACTCGACTCTATACAAGACATATCCCTATCCTCAATGATAACTAATTAAAAGTTTTGACAAATTCATGAATTTGCCCCCCCTCCCCCTCCCCCTGCCCCCCTGGTAGTTACAATCTGAGAACAAAAGTTTGTAATTTGTCAAACTATGCAGTGCCAAGCAGAGCTTCCTTCATGGGGACATAGTTTTTAAATGAGTGATTAACCCATTGACTCCCGGGGGTTCCCCATTGACAAGTAAAATACTCTGGCATTAGACAGAGTAAAATACTGGCCAGCCGGTTTAGGCTGGTTTGGGTGTTAAAGGGTTAGACTCAAGCAGAAAGAGAGAGTCAATATCTATCTGGCAGGGTGAACAGTTTTAATCATAGCTCCCGGATGACAGAACTTCACGGTTAATATGTCCTACTTACTGAATTTGATGTAGGAAGGGGGACCTGGCCATTGTTCTTTTCGCACAAGGAATGGAAGATATTCTAAAACGTTTTGAAATGACAAAGATAAGTAATGGTATAAAGACAAAAGGACTGCAGCAAGACCCCTCAACCACTTGTATGATCTCAGATGACAAACACGAAGAAAAAAAAATTGAAAAAAATAATAACAGCTGCGGTAACAATGGGGACCTTGAGATCAGAGGGCGAGGATGACTACAAGTCCAAGCTTCTGAACTGAGCATGCAAAAAAGGTTTGGAAGCCGACATTTTTCAAAATGTGCATCCTCAGAATTTGTAGTCCCCCCTCGTTTTCTGACCTAAAGGTCACTAATGTCTCATTTAGGTAACCAGTGTTGTCATTTTGAACTAAGAAGGGTTCTCAGTTATTAAGCCTGTAACCTATAACACCTGTCACAGGTGTCACTTGTAATTGTTATGCCTTTAAAATTGTCCCAATCAAGTAGATCAGTTTGTCCATCAGTTGCAGTATGAAAAAAGCACAGCAATGGCTGTTAAAAATTATTCTAATGAGAACCCTGCTAAGAAAGACATACATCCTACTTGTCAAAAGGTGAGTCTTCTTTGTACCAAAATTACAAAGAAAACCTCATAATTTAGGTGGAATAAAGCAAAATGCTTATTGCCTATTAAATACTGGACACAGCTAGAACATAAGTCAGTCATTACTACATGTACATCTATGAAAATTTGGTTTTATCAAATAAGTTGATGAAGGTAAATTAACCATCTTAAGAAAGATTTGTGAGCTGAAATTTCAATGGTCAGCAATTCATCAGCCACACACCAGTGGCTCAGTTGGTTGAGCAACAGGCTGCTATGCGAGAGGCCATGAGCTCAACTCCGGCCAAACCAACCCTCAGGGTCTCAAAATAACTGTTGAGGGGAAAGTGCTGCCCTTTTAATGACATCTGCAAATGATTACACTCCTCAGTCTTCTTGGAAAAGGCTGATAAACCACAGGATCCATCTCACAACTCTTTAATGTTCACAACCCTGTGGGACGTAAAAGAACCCACACACAAGGGCATGGAGTTCCTGCTGTTGTGGTCTGTTCTCTGTGGTACCGGTATATCATGGTTGGGAGGGTAAATGCTCAGAAATATTAGCTACATGTATCAAGCTACTCTAAAATCTGAGGGTAAATAAAGATACAAAAACATGTATGATGATTATGATGATCAGGATGAATAATTATTGTAAAACATCTTGACTGTGTGGTGATAGTTTCTTGAACTAATAAAATTAATAGATTCGATGTCGCCGTGCATCTGTTCAGTAATAGCTCACAGATGATATCAAAATATGGTAAGAACCAAGAAGTGACAGAGATGGTGATACCACATTTGACAACATCTGCGATCTATTCCTGAACAGATACACGGCAACATGGAATCTATTTGTTTTAAATAATAAACAATTAAAATACCCAGAAAAAAGTATTTTCGTTTAAAATCGTTCCAACATTTTTGTAACTGATTGTTGTACTTAACAAAGAATTGTGATGATATCAGTTATGCGTCAGTCCTCTAATTTACCATAGGTGAGAGCCAAACAAAATGGGTGCATTATTGAGCTCAATATATTATAAGTAATGCATGAGCTCAGAATGATACTATAATGCAAATAGTTTAAAACACTGTCAGTACATTTATCCTACATTAATTTGTCCCAGTTCACAGCTCACCTCATGAAGGCAAGTATATTGTTGATGATAAGGCACAACCCTTTCTTCTCCTTTGATCTCGATACTTATTCTCAATCGAATTGCTCCAGACACAGCTGATCTGTCAGTTCTTTTCTCTGTATTTCAAAACAAATGTGAATCAGACAGACAGATAGACAGACAACTAGGTCTAGGTTCACCAGTTTCAGCACTGGGACCCTACAATAATATTTGACTACTATTTTTCTTCAAGTGTATCAAGTTTAGTTTATCAAATTTATTCAAGTTCAAGTCAACCACTCCTGCTGAAGAATGTCTCCCAGATATGTGGGAAGTTACACATCATGTGAGATAGGGCCTTATAACAAGTCTATGCTACTTATCCCAGTCAGTGGACTAATAACTAAAAAGTGTTACCATTTGCAGAGAGAGCTAGGACCTTCTTCACAGTTATTTTAAGAGTCCCAAGAAGGGTTCAAACCGTGGTCTGCTGCACAAAAGCCCAAAGCACTCTTGATTGAGCCAAAAGCAGCACAAAGCTACCTTTGCTCTCTCTTGTTTGATCAGATTGCCATTGCCGACGCAGCACCACAGTTTCTTTAGAAACTACCCCTTCATTCATTAATTTATTGTCAAATAGGGTCCATTCTTACAGTTATATTTGCATTTATGTCCCTAGATTTTAATGATCACCCTGTGACAGTGAGCCATTGTAATGGTTGCATCCATAGTAGACCAGGGATTTATATATTATATTTAAATTGCCTTTGCATTAATTTTAATTTTGCTGATTTCTGATACAAAGGCCCTTGACTGAAGGCACTTTGAAGTCATGCAGTTATATCACCCAACAGTACATTGGTAATACAGACACTCCTTTTCAAACATGTAAACAAGGTTTCCAGAAGGGTTTCCAAAGTATAGCAGAGTTGGTACAGTGTAGAGAGCACTTGCCTTTCACCAGTCTGGCCCAGATCATCTCCTGGACTCAATGTCATATATTGGTTGAATTTGGGGGTTCTCTATCTCTATTCTGCTATGAAGAGCTCTTTCCCAAGGTACTCCAGTTTTCTTAGTCACCTATGCAGCCATTCTTTGTGTGGTCATGCAATTGAATAAATGCTCCTCCCCAGGTGTGCAGGGGTGCAGGGATGCAGGGATGGCTAAGTGGTGAGAGCACTCACCTCCCACCAATGTGGCCCAGGTTTGATTCCTCGACTCGGCGTCATATGTGGGTTGAGTTTGTTGGTTCTCTACTCTGCACCGAGAGGTTTTCTCCGGGTACTCCGGTTTCCCCTGTCCTCAAAAACCAATATTTGACTTGTTGTGGTAATTGTTAATTTCAATTTACAGTGTCCCCAATTAGTGCTCCAGCGCTAAATCTACTAGACACTTTTGAATAAAGTTCCTTTCCCACACAAACAACAGCATTGTTTGTTTGAGTGACGACACAAAGAATGGCTGCGTACAAGACTACAGTTTTCTCCCCTCACCAAAAAATGTTAGTATCCCTGAGACAGTGAGTTGTCACTCGCATTCACGGTTGGGAGCAAATTTATCAGGATTAATAAAAAAATAGTATTCAGTACCACTTCCTTTACTATAAAAACCATAGACATTTTACAACTTACCAAGATTGTACCATACATCCATCTCTCCACTTAGCGTCCGTACTTCAATAATTGTTTGCCCAAGGAAGTCATCGCGCTCTCTTATTAGTCTGGATCTTACCATGGCTTTGATATCATCATCTTCATCCCTGCAAGTGAAAACAAAAATGCTTATAAAAAATAATTTGGGGATATCAAAGCAGTTAAGTGAGACACAAAAACGTTGTGAGATAAGCTGTTGTATGGTGAGGTCTTAATTTAAAACAGGTTTTCAGATACTTACCATACACGCACTTTCACTCTGTCAGTTGAATTGTGACAATCGCTGTACAAAGAGAAGTACATGTAAGGGATGACAATATTTAAAGGTTTGTTGAACTTAAAGGATCACGTAGACATTGATTATTGTTTGAAACTCACAATCCAAATGTTTCATTCCACTCTGGATTCAGCTCGTGTGGAATAGTCTTTGTTCTTTTCTTTGTTCTGCCAATCTGTACAGTAACATAAGGGTCACTTGTACCTATGGATAATAAAATTATTGAGTTTATGAATTAATTTTCCAATAGCATAAACAAAAATAAGTGAAAATGTTTTTGTAACTTACTAGTGAATGGCCAGAAAACAAATGAGAAGATTTTAGTTTTGGTTGAAAAAATGGTATAGTTTTTCACTTGTTTTTGGATTTTATGGGATCTGGAAGATTTGGAAAACACTGAACAGGCCCAAATTGGCCTAAACAAGTATTAAAATTATCTGGATTTTGCACAATACAAATTAAATTGTAAACAACAAATTTGCTATAGTTTAAAAACTAAACATTACATATGTTCCATATCCCTCAATCTAATTACCTGTTTTATCTTTAGCAATAAGTCCTTGTGCACTCACAACTACAAAAAGAAATGGGAAAAGAAAAGATATTGAATTTAGTTTGAATTGACCAAATGTACTGTCTAAAATATACAATGTAATAATATTAACACCCATAAGTAATACATGGTGTATTTATAGGACAAATTAGTGAGGCATTTACTCATAACATCTGTGAACAGCTTTAAAGTTGAAGATTCCAGCATTGAGAAAACAAAGAAAATAACAAATAAAATCAAATAAGAACAATCTTCTGACAATTCAAAACGACTATTTGGTGAAGAATTACCTGTGATAAGAATTTTTGCAGACCATTTTGATGTTCCTTCCAAGATCAAGTTTTTCACAGCTTTCATGTGCCCCGCATGTGTTTTTGGCTCCATGTGAAACACACCACTGTGGATATTCAATGAAAAATATACATGGTCAGTAAAATTAATCATAACTTACAAGAAATAAAACTAATAACCAAACAGGTCAAATGAAAAGCCACAGTGTCATCCATCACATTAAATATGATTTATCTAAATAAAGAAATTCAGTAAACACGCATTACACAAGTTCATGTGCGCCAATGACACGCAATTCTTTTAGGCAAAAGGACCTTTTCAAGGAAGGAAACATGTATAATAACGTCTTGAATCACTCAATTTCACCAATAATTTTCTCATACCTTATGTTTTTACTTGCTTGCCAGACAAATGTTGTAGATTTTCGTAGGCGAACACTGAATTTTGCTTTTGTGAAGTCAAAAACATTCATGGTGTCGGGCCATGTTTCACCTTCCTTTTCAAGTGAGATTAACCTTTCTATCATCCAAAAATGGCAGAGCTTGTCACACGAGCAATTTTTTAAGTTTATTTAGAAAACATTTCGATATATTTAAAATTCAGTCCTAAACAAAAGGTATCATCTCAAGGCTTGGGGGAATAAACTCATACAAATCCTTATATTTATTCCCCAGAGCCTGCAGATGATGCCTTTTGTTTAGGACTGAATTTTAATATAATATCAAAATTATTGGTCTAGTCCTACCTAATTTGCTCAAATATTTCAGGTCTTTCTTGTTCTCTGATCTCCATTCTGCTCTTCATGGCAACAATGATTGAGTGTGTTTTATCGTCTGTACCATGTTTGGCTGATTTCTTGGCAGCTCCTGGGAAGACAAAATAATGATGGGTTGACATTTGCTAAGAAACAGAGACATTATGATCAGAGGCCATCGCTAGATTCATCAATGTAAGCTTCCAACATAAATTTACCCAATAACACAATGAGAAATCAGAAGTCCTAACAAATTAAAACTTACGTTGCAAACAATCAGCATTCAACAAATCCTTACACCTCTCATGACACTTGACTCCACATTCTGAAAATATAGCAAAAGTACAGGAGAGAACTCATACATGGTGCAGCCTTTCTATAGCGTGCAACTTGTGATTCCATATTACAATAAAGAGAGGCTCAGCTTGCTGGATGAAGACAACGCCGTGGCTCTCAAAGAAAGCACAGCGAGGATGCTAAGATCTAGGAATCCAAAAATCCAGTCAATGGATGGTAATGAAAATTAAGCCTATAAATAACCCACAGGACTAGTGTACCGCCTTAAGTAAGCTTTTAACTACATGTACTTGTAGAGCTGTAAGATCCTACCTCTGCATTTAAGACCTTGTCGGGCTAAACCCCAAAGAAGACCTTCACACTCGTAACAGTAAGCAGGCACTTGAGTAGACCAGATCTCAAATTTATGAGGAGTGGTATCTAAAAAACATATTACATTACTTAAACAAAGATTAACATTTAGTGACAGTAAAGCTGAAAGCATAATATTTTCATACAATACTCGAAAGCACAAACAGAACCGTAATTACCTGAGATGGGATAAATGAGAGCTTGCAATGTCTTCTTGTAAACATGAAGTTTCTGGAAGAGAGAAAAATTGAATTAATGACAAAAATAAAAATAACTACTTCTCTACAGGACAGAATTTTCCATTTGTCATCAACAGCAAATGGTAGGCTTCTGCTCCACTTATTTAAGTGTTTTTCTTTTTTTAAGTACATGTCCATGTACTTACATGTACTCCTTAACTTAACAATAATGAGCTAAAATTCTGTATGTTCTGTTGAGCTTGAGCAAAGAACAACAGATTAAAGCCCAGTGCTTATCATTTTCTATAAAGGCAGAGCATAAAAGTCACCTAAATGTGCATTATAGCCCATTCAACATACCAGCTCCTCGTCATTCAAATGTGCTCTTTGTGACATCATTAAATGGGGTTTCCTGATTTGTTTTCCAAATGAATGTGGTTGCTGTATATTCTGAAAACAAAATTTAAACATTGCTCATATCCCACATTAAATTTCTAGAATAAAAACAAGATTGGTTTGAGAAATTTTAAGTTAGCATTAAAGGTTAGGGAACTTACTATACATGTAGGTGGTGAAACACACTGATGATTATTTTATGGAAAGTAAAAACTTACAAAAGGAATTGAAGATCTTCTCCTTCTCATTAAGGAAGTGTGTTCATCATTCAAGTCAAGAAGTTTTTTGGTTTTTTCATTCCTAAAATAAATAAAATAAAATTATAAATAGTTGTGATAGATGCAGCTGCAGTACAGTACCTTCATGGCAACAACAACAACAACAACTTTATTACAACATGAAACAATATTATTTCACTTTAAAAAGTGCATCCAAAATAACACAAAAATGCCAATGTACACAGCATCAGATATGCTATGGTCATTAGCCATCCATTTGCTCTGTGTAGTCAACAGCTTGAAAGCCACCAGTCATAAACAATCAACTGCACATTTATTATAAAACATTCAAAATGTAATCCCTTATACATATCCTTCACTAGTGCTCAAGCCAACCAAATAAGGTCATTCATCCAAACAATTTTTATTCCTGTACAAATGGCATATCGATCACATTCACTGCATAATATTAACGTTGCTGTCAACTTTTCATCTTAAAAAGAATGCAATAAAACAATCTAAAATACCTAAAACCTAAAATACTTCCATCATTGTACTCATCTTGTGC
>NC_090884.1:2188305-2200805 GCF_036669925.1 Montipora capricornis | reverse complement strand
GCCAATAAGTTTCCGGCTCATGCATGGGAAGCTATGATGTGGCCTTCAAAAAGGATGCTGCAGCATCAGAGTTGAGGGACTGGTCCCGGATGAATGCTGACTTGACTAATTTCACACTTGTGTCCATACTTCCCCCTCCACCCTCTACAAGCAGAATTCTAGGGTGAAGGTTGCCGATAATCCCAAATCTTCACAAGTCTGCAATTCACAGAATGCTGGTGAGTGTAGGTGGCCCTTGGTCGATGTCATTTTTGCCAATTCTGCCAGTTTTGCAGTGGTGAGCACGGTGATCGCCTCTGTCCATTTCAGTAAAAAAAAAAAACATGCTTGCAGTCTCATCGATCCAGGTCCCCTACCCCTTCATGGACCAAGCATCAACACAGGCAGTAATCTGGGGAAGGCTCCAGTTCAGGTTCGAAGTACATAATGTAAATAATATTACATGTTTCAGTTATTTTCATCCCCCCCATTCTAGTTCAAGTTCCAGTTCAGAAGTTCTTTTCAAAGGGATAATGACATGTTGGCCTCCTTCTTTTAGTGGTGGCTTGGTTACAGTTGTCAGTTCTGTTTACATTAAAGATTTTCCACAGTCACTTGGTGAAGTATATCTCACCGCAGAAGACCTGCAGGTGAACTTCCAGTACAACCCTTCTTGTATTTGTGTGCGCATAAAGTGTTTGACGACTGATCCATTCAGCCAAGGGTGCTTTATTTATTTGGCCCATGTGTCCAATCTCAGTCCTTTGCTCATTCCTTACTCTTCGAGGTTCCAGTTACTTTTTCAACACCAGGACTCGCCAGTCCTTGTCATCTTTTGCTCAATTCAGGCTGCCAGCTGCTGGTATCCCAGGTACCTTCTCAGGACACAGCTTCAATATTGGGGCAGCAACTTCAGCAGCTCAAGCAAGCGCCCCTGGCCAATTAATCAAGATGCTTGGGCAGTGGCCCTGTGACACCTATCAAAATCACACCTGTGGTATCCCTTGCTAGTGTGTCTGGTCATTTAGCTTTATAACTACATGTATGTTTGCTGCTTGGTGGAGCAGCTGCAGGTTTAGGAGTGTGGGTACCTCAGATTTGGTGGTCTCATGGCTCTCACTGGCTCCTCCCAGCCATGAGCCCCTTCGTCTCTGGCTTCGTCTTCGCCTCTTGCTTAGTCCGGAGGTTCTTTGGCTTGGCATGGGGGCTCATGCATATGTCTGGGTTGCGGGGATTGCTGGCCATGGGAGCATTACTCAGTCAAGGGAATGGCTGGCTGGCCTCCAGTGGAAGCCCCTGGATATATCCCAGGTATCCAAACTCTGTTTAGCCAATGATGCAGTTGTTTATGTCTCAAATACAGTCACTTAAAGGGAACCTCTACTCTTTTAACAAATGTCACCTAAAATGTTCCATTATTGTACTTGAGAGAAGATCTGTTACAAAAAAGACGCATTACCTTTTGGAATTTTTTTATCGTCTTCCAAAGACGATAAAACGTTTTCTGGTGCCGCCATCTTAAACGTCGCACAATTGACAGGAACTTTGAGTCAAAATCTGTTTCGTTGTAGAAAGCAAGCGAAAACCAGAAAAGATACTACAGCACAAGTTTCCATGTTTTGCCAAAAGATTATAGATGTGCCTCGCCTCAAGCTATCTGAAGGACGATTCTTCCAAAAAATTCCACCTCCCCAAGCATAACAGGGCATCAATCACAAAGGCCGCAAGGTGAGTGCCCAAATTTGCAAGCAAAGAATAATATGCTTTCTTCTTCTTCTTCACCTTGATTTTTTGTTCTTTCTTCGCTTGATGAGTATTCTGGTTCCAACTGATCCCTGAAGGAAGAAACTGTATCTTCTCCATTCAACTGAATCCCATCACGAAACTACATTGTATACTCAACATAAATAAGGCAAGGAGACCAAGCAACCATGAAACGTCATCAGTACTTGTATTGCACGACATTCAAGATGGCGGCACTGGGAAGCATTGAGGCCGATCTTTGGAAGATGATAAAAAAATTATTTCACTAGGTAATGCATTTTTTTGTTACAGATCTTCTAATGAGTACACATGTAACATTTTAGGGAACATTAATAATTTTGTTAAAACAGTGGAGGTTCCCTTTAAATTCCTTGAAATCGCCCCTGAGTTAGCGTTGATAAAAAATAGATTTCTTCAATATCACTTAATTTCCATCACTGGGCCAGTTAGTTCCTTTGATGACATCACTAGCTTTACATTTTCAACAAAAACCTGCAAATTACTGGTAAAGTAGTTTTGTGAATTCCTCAGTAGAGTAGACTTATGTTTTCCTAGCTCAGATATGGGTTAAAACTACCCCCTAATATGAATTTGAGTATGATCTCTCCCAAACAACACCATTCATTTGTATCATTGGCAAAAAGGGCTAGGAAACACTGCTCTGACACTTCTGGGATTTCTGAACCAACATATTACATTTACATTATTGGGAGGGGGAAAGGGGACCTATACAAAACTACTGTTTGTTCAATGAAGACTGGTGTCTATCTTAAAAATAAAAGTTATTTGAGAGGCACACTTAAAGCAGAGTCTGAGAGTTACCTCCATCTGTTCCTCAAAAGCAACACTGTACGATTCCTGGATTTCTCCTTCGTCTTGTTGACTCTCAGGCAAAATAGAATTTTCATTTTCCAGTTCATTTTCATACAGTTCCTCACAAATGTCATCTGCAGTTTGCCCAATGCTCCCATCAAAATGTGCCGTGTAATTTATTCTAACCCTGTCAGCTTCACTGTCGCTTATCTGCCCGTCACCTCCGTCTTCAGAATCTGGGTCATTTAACTCTTGATCCGAGTCCAAGAAGGGATTGTAAAGAGCAGCATCACTGGTGTAGGCACTGTCTATTTCTTCACTTACTAATAAATCAGGGCATAACAAATAAACGTCTAATTATCACATCATATTCAAATCTGACTTGAAATTAAAGATACATGTATTTCTGATGACTTCTAAAATTCAAGGACTTTTCAATACTGTGCAACTCAAAGATTTAAGCATCTAATCCATATACAAAACATGTGCACCAATTTTGAATATATTATGTGAAAGTAATGAGGGAAACCTAAAAATGTGACCTACATGTACAGTGTACCTATTTGCAACAGAAGGGTAACATTTTGAGGTTTCTTTGAGGAGTAAGGTTACAGGACCTTACAGTACAGCTGTAACTGATCACTTATGCAATCTTGAATTTATGTAAATATTTGGGGGTATTTTCATCATGAATTTCAAATAAAAACTAAATAAAATATTTTTTACCAGTTCTGGGATCCTTTCCTTTCTGTACTTTCTTCGATTGTTCTTTCAAAACTTCCATTTCTTGATTCATTATGGTGTAAAAAGCATCAAGCTTGTTCTGGAGGGCTAATGACTCTTCCTCTGTAAGCCCTACAAAAAGGAAAATCATGATGAGAAATTAGGAGTCCCCAAAAAGAATTAGAGGTAAAAAGGGGGGTGTTTGAATATAAACACTCTCAAGGGGGGTACGGTACCTTAAATAATGAAAACAGAAATTGTCATTAGCCAATGTAAACACAATTTAACAAAATGTTCCAGAGTGTAAAATGGAGTATAAAAATGCCTACATGACTCCCTTGTACATGGTCTGGTTTCCTTTTTCTTTGTCACAATTTTGCTCTCCCTATTATTTAAATGGACGCCTCTTTTAGGCGCTTCCTGTAAGATTTCATTTAGCAATGGTTTTTGTTCTATGAGACTTTAGATTTGGACCTTCATATTACTGTCTTATATATGCAGTTTCTCTGCAGCAGGCCAGCCACCCCCCCCCCCCCCCACCCTCTCCCCCCAAAAGAACATGTTTTTGTGAATGCTCCCTAATAATTATTAATAGTCAGTCAGCAGGCTAAAAGGAAGCTCTGGATTAAAAAATATACAGTTCCCAATGATTGGTGTGTGGCAGACAATGAGAAAGAGTAAGGGACGATCAACAAATAAAAAGAACTTGGACAAAGGTCAACCCTGTTATTGTGGGTGCCCTGAGAGCAGTATCAACTGGACTAGCAGAGACCTCCTGGAAAGGTTCACTTTAGGGTCTCTTCTTAGAACAGCAGGTACATAGCTGGACGAGTATCTTAAAGACACAAGAAGTTTTACTTCAAACAATATTATTGGTTTGAGAAATGAATGTATATAATTTTAGTTATAGATACACTTCTTACAAAGCAATCATTAGGCAACTACTGCTTTTTTTCAAAATTACTGTATAACACCATGTATTCCTTCTTTCTGGCAGTTATCTGATGATTGCTTTGTAAGAAGCATGAAACTCAGAGTAGCAAATAAATGTTTTTGACATAGTTCAAGTCTGCGTATCTATTCAAAGCTCTGGTAAAACCATTGAGCACTTTTTAGCTGATGATCAATTTAAGCATTAATTTTATCACACCATTTTAATTTAGTTATATATGTATTTCGCCTTTATACTTATACTTATTTATTTATTTATTTGTATTTTATAATTAAACTGTTTGATGATCATGATAATGATGATGATGATGATGATGATGATTATGATGATGATAATTTACCACTGGTTAACATCCAAGTTTCTTTACCTGATGGCAGCTCAAACCGGCTATCGACCAGTAACAGATGTCCTGCTGACACAAGGCCTTTGGACGTTTCGTGGCTGAGCTGTACCCATGCGCCACCACCATCTGCATTTGAATGATGAATTTGCATCAAAGGTATAAATGCACTTCCCAGCAAATTGTCCTTGAAGAACCCTTTCTCCCATAGTTGAAAACATACTGCTTGGTCCAGACGGTTCGTCTCACTGTTTAGTTATCAAGCAGATAAAAGAAAAAAAAGACATCAGTGCTTCATTACTGCATAATGCCATTTTTAACAGTATACTCTGTGAATGTGTCTAAAGGGAGAGATGGCTTAAGGACAGTGCCTACTATTGTTATTGCGCATACGTTCTGCACATCTCCAGATACTCGCATTTCCTATCGGTGATGCTTACTAATACAGGGATATTTTTGCGCGGTTTAAAACTATCCGGAGAAAGTAGTTCTTAGTAAGTACTCTTGGTATCCAAAAAGAAAATTGGGGGTAACCCCCGGGGGGGTACTCGATGTATCCCTGGTTGGGGAGATGCGGCGTGGCCCCTCATACCCTGACCCTGTTTAAGACAAATATCGCTGATTTTCCTACCCATTTTATGACAGAATTCCGCTTTTTGATACCCTGTTTAAGACATTTAACCCAGTTTAAGACAAAAATTGAGAAATCGATACCCTGATTAAGACAAAAAATGATAAATTCGATACCCTGTTCAAGACAAAAATCCTGAAAAACATACCCTGGCTGGCCACACGTCCCCATTAAGCCCTTATAAGGGAGTACCCCCCCCATGCATTTTTGAGAGATAATGAAGCTTCAATTTGAGAAAGAACGGCATACATTGCTTTGTATTTTAAAGCTTTTTACAAATATTATTCATGAATTATCTTTGAAAAATGCGTGGTTACCCCCAATTTTCTTATTGGATTTCAATAATACTTGTTAAGATCTACATTTCCTGCATGATCGCACACCGGGGCAAAAATATCATTAATTAGTAGGCACCGTCCTTAAGACTAGGCAATGCCAGACACACCAAACATCTACAGTGTAAAAGCAGAATTTTCAGACATCAGCAAAGATCCTAAATCCACAAGGTGGTACACTGAGACAAGCAAAGCTCCCTTTTAAATGTCCGAACATGGAGCCGGTTTCATATAATATCATAGAGGATTCGGGAGTTTAACTTGTCAGAGTTTTTGCCAAACAATCATGACCTGAGTTTTTGTTAACCATAGGCATGATATTTTTATCCTGAGGGAACCAGAATATTTCACACCTGGCCGATAATCACCAGAGATTTACAAAAATGTCTAAAGATTCCTCCTCTCAGGTGCTTTCACCAGTAAATTGGTGCATTTGGGTGAAAGTATAAGATTATTTAATTTGAATTTTCTTTACATGCATCAATTTCAAGTCTATTTTACTTTATATTTATGTTCAAAATGTGCCTGTTAAGGCTGTAATGTCTCAAGCGTTTTGACCAGGCATAAGAAATCAGAACATAGTTTTTGATCAGGAATGACAGGGAAAAGAGTATTGAGCTTTCCCCCATTGTGTGTCATTAGTACAGCTTATTACAAACAAGAAGATATGGACTGCCTGTACTCAGCTGGTAGATTGTGCTCTAGAATTTGCAATAAGTTAGCTTACATAAATGTGGTGCCACTGAAAAAACAACTTACAAGACAAACTCCTGTTCCCATATTGGAGAGCCACCCCTGTCCACCTCCGTCTCCAGGGTTACATTTTGAAGAATTACTCTCACAAAAGAACTCAGCTTTTCTATACAGCATGGAAGGTAAAAAAATAAGCTATTAAGAGTCAAAATTGAGCATTAGAATCTTCGATATTCAAGATTAAATATGATGTGAAGAACGCCATTGTCTTACTAACTCATTTTTTGAGTTTTCAAAAAAAAAAACAATAAAATGAAGGTACATGTAATGACTTAAGCCAGTTACAGAAGATGAGGAAAGAGCTGAGCAAACTGCCGCGTGAAAGGGCATTGGAGGAAGAAACTCTGACATCACTGAAGTCACATGAGAATGCCATGTATTTTTATTGGTGGCTTGATTGACCAAGCTCACTCAGATCAATTCTCAAAATGGCCGCACACAGTAAGAAATTTGCCTTGTGAGGCCAAAACTATCCAACCTGTTTCATCCTCACAGCCTTATGAGGCACATTTTCTCACCAAAATTTCCCCACACACATGATGAAATGTCTGAGCAAACCACTCACAAGGCACTTTGCTCAGCTCTTTCCTAGCCATGTGCGACAGGCTTTAAAAACATTAATTTTTTTAAATTCTTAATTTGAAATAGAAACACATTTGACCTGTATTGATTTCAGTTACAACTTCAACTCCAGCATAAAATGCAAATGTGTCTTTCTTCTGCAAGAGAGGCTTTCTGTCCATGTTGGAGAAAAATATTTAAACACTCTCTCTTTGTTTCTGCCTCCTACCACTTGACTCTTTCTGCAGCTTGAAACTGCTATTTAGATGGCTTCTGGTTTTCTTTTTGATTGTTTTTTTTTTCTTACTCTGACCAAACCAAAACGTTTTCAGTGGTAAACATAGAAAAAAAGAGATGGCCTTATGCAGAATTCAAGGTTGGTGGTATCTGATAACCCTTCTTTGTAAGTATTAGTGGATAATATAAAATGAATTATTTCTTTTCTAATAATCCCATTTACATAGGCAGAGTGACAACACAAAAGCAGGTGGTAAATTACTGCACTTTTTTATCCCAATGTGCCCTACTGCAACAAGGATTAAATCCAATCATCTTCTGTTACATGTATACGATAGTGGATTAATAGTCCACTTCTATAACATTTATAAAAATAAATAATTAGGATAGTACAGGCACTCATCAGTGGTCAATAGTTGTGTTTAGATGAGAGTATGGAAACAAGGCTGTGACATCACAAAAATTTTGATTGGTTATGTATTGTCAGAAACGTGTTTTGATTGGCTGGTAGGAAATATGAGCATGTACCAAAAAAATCTGTTTCAATCAAGAAGTAAAAAACCAGCATTTTCCCTCATTTGTTGAATTACCTTGGAGGAATATTTTATAAAAGCAATAGAGGACTTTTTTCCCGTGTTTCCATAGACTCATCTAAACACTCGGGGAAGTTGGGAGAATTGTCGACAGTTATGCAAACCCGAGACGCAAACGTCCTGTATTGCTTAAATTGCAAGAATGACATTGTTATGTCAGCCAGATTATAATAAAACAAGAGATCTTTCTCAGGTGCATAGTACAAGAGTTAAAAGACAAACAATGGCTCTTTTTTTTTTTGTTTTGGTTTTTTTTTTTTGCTCTTAAGCATCTTGAAGTATCGATCAATTCAAAGTGCTGATTGCTTGATGATCTACTCAATGCAACAAAAGTCAATCGATTGATTCAGCCCGTTTCTCGAAAGTCCCGAAAACTTTTCGGACCCGAAAAGCCATTTGTGAAACTGCCAAACGCTTGTTTTGGAAAGCCGACCTTTTAAAATGTTTTCAGGCCACCTTAAATCCTCTCCATTCTTGAGATACAACGGGAATTGTGACACCCGAAAATGGCCCGTAAAGTTTCGGGACTTCAGAGAAACGGGAAGCACAAGTGGAACGAAACCAAATCAAGTTCAACATTCTGGAACACGTCAACGTCCAAATTCCATGTACAAGGAATTCAAGGTCAAAACCTGACTGCTTAAATCAAAGACTACAGCCTACAAATATCGGCTTATTATAATCATACAATGCAAAGCTTTCGTTCTTGAACGTTCAGTGTGTAAGCACTTGCAAGATAATCTTTTCTTAAGTTATATATGGTAAGTTCATCTTTATAATTGAAAAGTAAGCATAAAAATGCAGTACTAATTTCTTATAAGACGACCTGTGGATAAAATGACCTTAATTCCAAGGTAATTTTCATCCGTCACTTTAAAATTATCGGTGGTTTAGGAGGATTTCAGTTTTCTAATTAGCGGGTCAGTGCTGTGTGGAATGTTTCACGTCGTATCACTGCAATTAACTTTATTGATCAAAAGTCATCATGACTTACCTGAGTTACCCCTTAATTTTCCTTTTTTGACTGTTCATTTATAATGAGGATACATGCAAGAAAGACGAAACCAGCATAGTTAAATAAAATCTTCAAAAACACGAGTGACCGCTTAGAATAGTCACCTTGGTCATAAACAAGTACGAAGAATGTGATGCATCAAATTAACCTCATGTTCACTCCTTCTTACCTAAGACACACAAAATCGGCATCACTCAAATTCAAGTTACTTCTCGCGTTCTGAATTATCTTTTCTGTTTACCTCGAACATGATTTGGACACACTTCCTCTCGCACACAATGAAATGAACAACTAATGCATCTTTACGTCACTTGACGTCACTTCAGACCGAATGATAATCTATGGGAACGAGGGTGGGTGGTTATCACGGTTTGTCTACGTAACCAGGAGCAGGGTCCGGATAGTGTCGTAGAAACTTCCTCAAAGAAAATGTATTTAAGTTCTCACATTTTGATTAGGCAAAATAGTCGAAGCGAGGATATGATTCAATTTTCTTTTGGGGGAGGTGGGTGGGGTTGAGTGAATATTTTGGGACCTGCAGGCTTCGCCTGGGAGCTGAAGAGAAAGAAGCGCCAGGAACCCTCTCATAAAAGACGTGAAAATGGCAAGATCGGCAAAAGTAACAAAAATTTGGATTCCACGAAATTTGGGTTAATAGATTTAAATTAATAGGTCTGTAATAAAAGCTGGTAGATATAGAAACTAAATCATAGCAGATACCTAACAACTATTCACCGAAGTGGAGGTGGCTCAAAGCGGTGGAGCTAGCCACCTCCACTGGGTACTCCAGGTACTCCGGTTTCCCCTCTCCTCAGAAAACCGACATTTGACTTGATTTACTTTCATTGTTCATTTCAGTTTACAGTGTCCCCAATTAGCGCTCCAGCGCTAGAACGACCAGACACTTAAATAAAGTTCCTTTCCTTTCCTTTCTTCACTTGTCATGGATGCAAATCGGGACGCCATTTTTTCCCCGAGTTGCTCGGAGGTAAATAGCACAGGATATTCGGAGTTTGACGAGCGAATTAGCGCGCGAGTTCAACGCTATCCACTGTTTTAGTATGTACTAATTAACAATTATTCCATGAGCGCGCGTTGGATATGAGATGATAGATATCGCAACGATGATATCGCATAGATATCGCAACGAGGCGCGTAGCGCCGAGTTGGCTATAATCATCTCATATCCAACAAGCGCGAGTGGAATAATTGTTTTATTAAAAACGCCCCCAAAATATAGAAAACTAGACTACAATAAAAATAAAAAGGCCCAAAAAATCACGTGTATGCTTGCCGTGTTTGTAGATCATGGTATAATGGCTCATAACCCATGATGGCTTAAATAACAAAGAATATCAGGAGTTTGAGTAGCCAATCAGCGCGCGAGTTCAACGCTATCCACTGTTTTAGTAATAATACCCCCATCCAATAATTAATTCACATACTGAAAAATCCTGGTCACTGTCACATGGGCATGAATTGTGCACTGAGAGCACACAAGCGCATCCAGGGCAAAGGAGTGAATCTCGACCCCAGAGCTTCCCCAGAGCTCTTCTCTTCTGCACATGACTGAGGGAGAGAAAAAACTAAAAGAGCTCTGGGGAACCCTGAAACAAAATTTGCGCGAGGAGTGAGCAAGCGCCGTAAGGTTCAAATAGCCAATTTTTGGCTACCTTACGGCGCAGGCTCGGATCATGCGCAGACATAAGATACGACGCTTGACAAGAATGAGGTGAGTGATTGATCAGTTAGTTTGCTGTTAAGGTCTGGGAACTGACTCTTTCCTTTGACACAAGAAAAAAATTTAAAAAACTCCAACAAGCGTGGACCTGACAATTGAGACGCTTTCTTAAATACAAACTTTCCGAAAACGAACGAAGGAGTTAGTTTGTAAAGAAACTGTGGTGCTGCGTTTGAGCCGATTGAAGAGCAAACAATTGGTTTTCGTGTTCATGAAATGAATGGTACGCCCAAAGACCTTTCTGTTAAAAATAGATTTAACATAAATAAGCATACATTACGTGTGGCGGGAAGAAAGTCACGTGTAAACGAAGGACTAGTCTGAGTGTTGATCGATCGTCGGATCGCTTCGAGTGTCAAGTTGAGTATTGAGTTTTAGATTTCAACCGTGCTTAAGGCCTGAAACCGTCGAGTGAAGTGGTAATTCGTATGGAAAATTGTAAAGAGATTATTCACCAGGAAATGAATTAAATATACCATAAAGATTCATTACATGGTCCTTTCGAGTCGGAGGAAATACAAGAAGGAGTAGAACAACAAAGCTGTTGCCGTCATCGAAGGATTTTTTGAATTGGAAAAAGGCGAAGTCTACTCAAAAAAGGTGTTTATGGACATAAAGCGTCATGAATATCGACAAGAACAGGAAAATACGAGATGCACACAGGACCTTTGTGTACAAAACAGTGGGGAATGTGGAGAAAATTTTGACAGAACACGTGGAAGATTTAACGTCGTTCAGGGAAAAGTTAACGGCTCAGAAAGCCTTGTTGACCGAAAAATTGGAAACGACAAAAAAGCTGGATGAAACAATATTAGAGCTGACCAAACCAAAGGAACTGGAGAAAGAAATAGAAGATTCTGGTGAGTTTTGTGAGCACGTTTACAGTATTTTAGCGAAAATCGATTTGAGATTGGAGAAAGGGAAACATGGCGAACACACACAGGCCCATGCGACAAATCAGGAAAATAGTAGTACCAGAAATACCGAAAGCGCAAAAGTGAAACTACCTAAACTCGAACTCAAATCATTTTCGGGAAATTATCAAGAATGGCAGGGTTTCTGGGACACATTTCAATCTGCTGTCGATGGAAATACTGGCATCTCGGCCATTGAAAAATTCACCTATCTGAAGAGTTGTGTGACAAGCAATGCTGAATCCGCAATTGCTGGACTGCCTCTGACCGCTGACAATTATAAAGTAGCCATTGACATTCTTAAGGACCGATTTGGTAAACCGCAGTTGCTGATATCAAATTATATGGATGCCTTATTGAAACTTCCATCTGTCAATTCAGTGCATGAAACAAAGAGATTACGTGAATTGTTTGACAAGATTGAAATCAACATTCGAGGTTTGAATGCGTTAGGAGTTGAATCACGGTCCTTTGGGAATTTATTGGTCCCAGTCGTGATGGAAAAAATCCCCTCAGAATTACGATTGGTTGTAAGCCGTAAGTTTGGCAGTGAGGAATCATGGAATCTTGATGCCTTGTTGAGTGCACTGAAAACTGAGTTGGAAGCCAGGGAAAGATGTACTGCAATGAAAACAAGTGGTGCAAATGCCAATACACCCAGGTTTGAACAGTACAGAGCAAGAAGCAAACAACCCCATTCTGCCTCTGCCCTTTATACAGGCAGTGAGGAATTTACTCAACAATGTGTTTTTTGCAAGAAGAATCACAAATCCATTAACTGCATGACCATCACTGAACCGAAAGCTAGGAGAACAATTCTGAGACGAAATGGCAAGTGCTTTGTGTGCCTGAAGGGTGGCCATATCTCCACAAATTGTCCGTCAAAGGCAAAATGCTTTAACTGTGAAGGTAGACACCATGTAACCATTTGTGAAAGAATAAGGAACATTCCAACATCCAGGAATGTAGTTCGTGACGAGGAAACACCACATGGATCTGGATCATCTCAAGATAGGAGCAGAGAAGCTGGAACTTCAGCAATGCATGTTAGCAACAATGCCAACTCTGTGTTGTTACAGGTAGCCCAAGCCTTTGTTTGCAGACCAGATAACCGACAACTTGGATTGAATGCCCATGTGATATTTGATT
>NC_090884.1:2123305-2178305 GCF_036669925.1 Montipora capricornis | reverse complement strand
ACCAGCTATTCTAAAAATACTTCTAGAAAGAAGGTGTGAACAATCTGCTCGGTTATTTCTATTCCTACAAGAGAATCAATATATTTTTTTTTGTTTGCCTGAAAAAAAAAATTAAGAGGTACTTATTTCAGTATTGTGATGTGATATATTTGACCTATTGCTCTGACAGGGAGAGTTAAAATTCAAAATGAGGGTGCCAGCTTACTTTGAAAATCCGAAAACCGTGAACACTAGAAATATTTTTAAAATTTTATTGTGTTTCAAGTAAAAAGCCAATCACAAGCGAGAAAAGTAAACCGCAACCAGTAATGGTGATAATTTTGTGGTTTCATGTCTCTTCTGATTGGTTGCTGCACGATGGGAAATTTCAAAATCAAATAAAAGTGTTCACAGTTTTCAGATTTGCATAGAAAAATAATAATTATTTAAAAGTGAAATTAAGTGATTCCAAAATTCTTTGATTTCGGATACAAACACTTTTTTCTTTGAACTTTATACCATGATATGATTTATAGTTGGGTTTTTTTTTTTTGGGGGGGGGGGGGGGGGTTGGAGAGGAGGTTCCTTTCAAATTAAAAAAAAAAGCAGGGAATTTATCTTTTGTTTATACTGACATTCATAAATTAAAATCTTTGACCATTGACTCCCAGAGGGTTCCCCATTGACAAGTAAAATCGTCTAGCATTAGACAGAGTAAAATACTAAGTATGGCCGGTTCAGCAGTCAGGGTTAGGCTTCATCATTTAATCATTCTGGTCCACTCAAGAATAACTGATAATCACTCACCTCAAATGTAAAGATGTTATTAATAGTGACAATACCTGTAATCTATTGATTAAATTATGGGCCAAACAATGCCTCGTAGACTTTCTTAACAAAGGTGTCTCTTTTCTTGTGGTTGGACATTTGAGTAATAAAAATTTTCATGAAAAGATATATTCGATATTCATCCAAACGCTGCTACTTTTCTAAATGTGGGAGACTGCAAATCAAATTAAAGCAGACGAACTCAATTAAATAATAATTGCTGGTGAGCTTTAGCGAGGCAGCATACTATTCTTGACATTAGCCAAAAAAATCAAAATTTGAATGTAAGATCGGAAGCATGGCCAGTCGATTGTGGTGGGTCATGTCTATTATCCGGGGTATTGATACCCGAAATAAGTCACGTACACGTCGTGGAAGGGAATCTTACAGTCACAGCCTTCAAGTCGAGTACTTTTCCAGTGGGTCGTCATTGATCATCTTTAAACCGTATATGTTCAGTCTTTGACCACCGCGTCAAATTGTTCTTCAACTTCTTCAACCGTTGAGTGAAGAGAAAATCAGTTCCCGAGCTAGACCACGAGCAGTCGTCCTTATTTCCTCAGAGCCATGCACGACGAGTGAAATTATTATTTTATGCAAATTAGTGGTGAAAACGGGGCGTGTCATGCAATCGCGCGCTCAACTGTGTCATTGAAAAATAAGAGACTGTTCCCAGTCTATTCTCAAGCACGACAATAAATTTAAATTGACATTTGCTCAACTATGCTCAGCATTTCTCAAAAGATACTCTTTTGCTGAAAAGGGGCCAGAAATTTGAGAACAGAAGTTTAAATTCAAAGAATGAAGTGACATGCCATTTTTTTTGAAATTATCCATTTGCTTATAAAATAGTAATGCCTGCGACTCATGCTAAAGATATGCACACCTTTCTTCGCTTTTTAAATACTTTAACGCACATTTCCAGTATCCTCTTTCTTCAAAAATTTGCAGCTGTTTTAAAAAAAAAAATACCAGTCACTGCTCCCAGTTTCCACGCCAGCACTTACTTTCTCACTGAAACTCCTAGTAATAATAATTATTATTGCCATTAATGATAGTAATTTAGATGGAGGGGAATACCAGAATACCCAGAGAAAAACTTCTTGGAGAAGGGTAGAGAACCAAAAGATCAACTCATCTGAGGAATCAAACCCAAGACACACCAGTTTGTGGATTGCGGGTGCTACCACCACTTTGCGGTTTATAAGCTGTTGCAATTGCCTTATGCTAAAATATTTTCATGATCCAAAAATCAGGTTTGGAGTTGCATTTGCAATGCTTTTTGCTTACCCCCCCCCCCCCTTTTCCTTTAATTGTCAATACAAAGGCAAGAAACATTATTCTCTAGGGACAGGAAGCGCTTTATTAAACTAGTGAAAAGATGTACCTTGAGAAAAGTCTTTTTTTCAATAGGTACAAACCAGCAACAGAAGACCAAATAATGAAAGCATTTGAAGTTTTAGATCAAGAAAATAGAGGCTACCTTACAACAGAAGAACTTACCAAATATATGTGTGAGGAAGGTATCATCATATTTTTTCCTTTTTTATACAAGTGTCCTTAAACTCTAGTTATGACCATGACCAATTTAATTAGTTTTTTATCAAACTCATGTACAATATTATACCACCTTAACTATTTTTATACTCGGCCTGTGGGTATATTAAATGTACTGCAAATTGTGCAGTTTTAGTTGCCTTGGAAGTGTAAAGGGAAGTAGAATTAAGGGCTATATTATTATTATTATTATTATTATTATTATTATTATTATTATTATTATCATTATTATTATCATCATCGTCATTTTTTTTACTTCACCATCAACCTTCAACATTAGGCAAATAAAAGAGTCAAAACTCTTTCTCAAGTGTTATGTTGAATTGGATTTTTATTACTATTGTTATAAAGAGTGGTTTCCATCATTTAGGCAACATCTGTTTGGGGCATTAGGTTGCATTAGGTGGCATTTGCAATTCAAATGTGCATTTAATAAATCCTAAAAATTCTTACAGGATATCATAAACAATTTTTGGCACTAAAGCTGTTTCACTTGTTTGTGTTGCTCTCATTTTACACTTCAATGTCCTTGGTGTCTCAGGAAATTATTTCATTCTCCCTGCCATGCAGAAGCCAAGGGCCTACAAACTTAAAATAACCCAGAAGATCTTTTAGTATTGTTCCATTCGTTTTATGGTGTTTCACTTTTACTACAACATCTACACAAAATCTTGAGTAGTCGTTAATTATGCAAGTGTCCCCTGCTAGAAGAGGTCTAGCTCTCTTTTTTTGCATTTGCTGGGCTGACGAGTGCAGGAAAAGTGACCTCTGCCATGGGCTGAAACAAACTTTGATCCAAATACAGTCCATGACCTTGGACAGCACTGGTCAAAACTCATGCCTGGTGATATATTTGCTGACTGTGAGTTGAGCCCACTGTGTCTCGTGCATTCCTTTACAGTAATTCCGCTGTTGTTAAGTGCGCCCGCACAACGTGTGAAATATCATGTGAGGATTTGGTCGCTAAGTATCCTCCACCCATGCTCGGACAATACAGTGAGTTTCAACCAATGGCAGAGGTCTCTCTAGTCAGTCCAGTTGACGCAAAGAAAGAAACCTCTGCTGGCAGGAAATTCAAGTGACGATGAACAGCAAAATAGCAACTGATAAAAGAATAAGATTTCTAAATTATAATTAGTCAAAATGGTCTCAAATGTTGTCAAGACTGCGGAAGTGAAGTTTACAATAAACGTAAACTCTTTTCATTTTTATTTTCAAGGGGAACCTTTTACACAGGAAGAAATGGAGGAAATGCTCTCTGCAGCTGTTGATCCAGACAAGGGAATTGTGTTTTATAAAGACTTTGTGGCAATGATGGTGGTTGAAGACCCATAAAATATTGTAGATATCTGACATTTGTTTGTGTATCAAAATAACTGATCAGGTGCCTTGATATATATTATGATTTATCTGTCAAGATGCACATAGACTAACACCATTGTTGTCAATAGCTGAAACAATGAATACCATTTTCAGTTGAAAGTTCTATTGTAAATACCTTTAAAGTGTCCTATTAAGTAACATGTAAATTATGTAATAAAATTTTGCATCTTCAACAATTTGTAGGTTTTGTTACTTTGTGTCACACTACCAGTATATATTACCCCATCCTCGGAGACCCAGGGGTAGTTAGTGGGGGCGGGAAAAAGTCTAAACGGGCGAGGAAAAAAATCGGGCGACGAAAAGTCAAGAACGAAAATAGGAGCTCCAATTTTCGTTCTTGACTTTTCTTCGCCCGATTTTTTTCCTCGCCAGTTTAGACTTTTTCCCGCCCCCACTAACTGCCCCTGGGTCTCCGAGGATGATTTTACCCCAGAAATTACCCAAACTACTGCTAAATTTTGGATTGGATCAAGCCTTTCGAACCTCTGTGCATAGAGTTTCGTATGGAGTATATACCTCGTCCTGTCTCCCCATAAACAACACTTTGGAGACTCTGCCACACGGTAATGAAGTCGATCCATGACCTTTCCAGCAGGGTGGGGTGCAAATGATAATGATTTCGTACCCAGACCTCATACGGTCACATATTTTCAAAAAATGGCGGCTTGCAATGAGCGTGACTATCGGAAACTTTTTACTGATTTCTTACTTAACACTGATGTCAACAATTGCTACACGCTAGATGAATTGAAACGCCTTTTTCCCAGAAAATATCAGTAAGTGTTAAAAGGGGCTGGATTCTAGAATACCCGTCCACTTACTTGCATATAAGCCTTAAAAGAAGATCTTTAATTTCATGCAAATTTAACTCAAAACAGGAAGAATATTCTATGTGAAGGTTTACATATTAATATTAGAGAACATAAAGATGTGAGGACATTGTACGATGCCTACCAAACAAAGCAGAGGCAGATGAGAGATAGAGTTATGAGGAATATAGAGCTGCATTGTGGACATAAGGAAGCTGCCAAACCAGAGGTGAAGACCACAAAGATAACAAGTAGTGAAGGCTAGGGATTGCATGAACCTGTGTAGGAAGAGTTGTTGGAGGCATTAACTTTCGCGGGGTTGAGGGTAACGCTTTCTCTAATCTGTTATGGTCATTAAGTTCATACTGGCAAAAAACTCGAAATCCAGATGGTTTCATTAGCCCCTCAGCTCAAATACAATAATTAAATTATGGTGGATAAATCACTATATGACAATTTCAATATGTGCAAGGTCTCTTTATTTGCTCACATAATCGAGAATATGAATATGTATAGCACATTTAAGTAAAGGTGTATGTGAGTATATTTTATACTCTTGATGGTAATCCATCCACTGGATAAAGTTATCTGGCCTTTGAACAACTCCGACCAGGGAGTAACTGCTGAATATCTTGCCCACCTTCATTAGCCTTTGACAGCATTCTTTGAAGAAACAACAGACAGAATACAATAGATTTTATTTGCATGGAAAAAAGAGATGGGGTATTCAGCAGTTAAGCTCATCAGAATGTACCACTAATTCTCTAATATTTGGAGTGACTATATACAATACTATTACTCTTGGTCAGTTTCACCACTGACATTAAGTCAACTGTTTGTTTCAGGGTAGCAAAGTTGCTAATGGTAAGTACGAAGATGACATTGCCGACCTTGAGGCGAGGGAAGAAATGCTGCAAGAGGTGATTGTCTAAATTGTTATTGATGAACAAGGCCTTTGTGAGGGTATTTCAGCATATTACATCCATGGCATATTGTGTGAAGTTTACAACCACTTTGTTATTGGCTTCATGCTAACTTCAAGATAACTGACAGTATTCAGTCTTAGTAATACTGTAACAGTTTGAAGTCACCTGTTCCCCTTTCTGCATTATTATGTAAAAGAAATTGGGAAACTTTGTTTTTTGTGAGCTGTTGAAATCTTGCTTTTTTCACTTATGACTCCAGGAAATAGATACTATGCAACGAGGCATTGATTGTGTCACGGAAAAACTTGGAAGGTAATTAAAATGTTGATTGACTGCTAAGTTGTTCGAGCATTGGAGTGCATGTACCATGCAAGAGGTCATTGGTTCAAATCCTGGCCCCAGTTGTTCAAACGATGGATAGGGCTATCCACCGGATAAATCACTATCCAGCAGATAAACGCTAGCAAAACCAATTGAGTTATCCAGTGGATAGTGATTTATCCCATGGATAGTGCTATCCATCGTTTGAACAACTGGAGCCTGGTCATCAGAATTATAACTTGGGGTCTTAAAATAAAAGTTATGCTGCCTTTGTAACAAAACCTACAAATGGCTGGACTTTCCAAGTCTTACCTCACAAACCTTGTTCATAAATTCCGAGAGATGAGAAAGAACCCAGGCAGTATTGTCAAAGCGTGAGGCATGGGGTTCCTTCCGCATGTTGTGGCCTGTCCTTGCAAAGGGCATACCATCAATATTGTTGGATCTTCACCCTGTTGCGTGATGCTTCACCCAACAAGGTGAAACTCAAATATTCAAATTATGTCGATGAAATAGTGATGGAATTGAAAAAAAATATTTTGTCTTGTAGTTTTGTAGACACTCTGGAGAAAAGGAATCTTCTTTACAACTTACAAAGAACAGATTTTGACACAAAAGAGCTTACAGACGCTAACACTAGAAGTTCAAGAAGGAAATCTGTGAGATAACAGCCCCTACATTAAACAAGATGACAGTAATAAATATTATTATTCATCATTCACTATCAAGACTCTAATGAAGAACATCATTAATTTTTCTATACGAGGTTCAAAATCTGATTGTTTTGCTTGTTTTCAACCTCTGCAAAAATACTCCCTGGCTCAAGACTAAAAGTGAACAAGGATTGCAGTTAGATTTATGTGACATGGTTTGATGCTTCTCAGGTTTACAAAATAATGAATGTGACACAAGTGTCAGTGTGTTCATCCGGGATAATCTGAGGGTAAGACAAGAGTCCTTTCATATTCACTGATTAGCATCCTTTCTTTCCAATTAGATGTTCATATGTTTGAGGTAAAATGCTACCCTTGTGACAGGTTAAAGGAGTGTGGGCTGAGTCAATGTACCAAGCCCTCAAACATTGGCTGGTATCACCAGTTATTGGTGATTATTGTTATTTTTAATTTTCTTGGACAATGATTATTGTATGGTTTGTTTGGCTATAAGCGTGCGAACGCAGCGGTATTACCGGCTGTTGTTTCTCTCCTCATACATCTGTGTTTGCAGGCTAGTTTGGCGAGCAAGTCCCGACAAAGTAGAGTTTTCCTTTTTGCAAAGAAAAACTCCTTTTTAGAGCTCTTGAAAACATGTACCAATAGTTTTATTATACATTGTACCGATGTATACATTTTCATGATCTTTGCATGGTATGAAATAAATTCAGCCACTTCCTTGTTCTCTCAGTACAGAACTTTTGTGTAGCCACAGTGTCAAGGTCATCCCAAGACCTTTGCTGACAACAAGTCACATTTTTTTCAATTCCAAGGATCCTGCACTGAGGGACAACAAAAGTAAATCCAAAGATCAAAATTTTCAATTAGTTAGTCATTGATAATACTGTTCCTTTTATTTCTTATTATGAGGTATTTGTTTGAGATAAGTTGCTTTGTATCTGTAAAACACACTATACACCTTATTCCAAAATGGCCACCATTTTAGTATTCTTTTGTTTCCATGCAAATTGGCCCTTATGGCCTTCTTTTAAAGGTAAAACTCAATGAGGCCATAAGAGCTAATTTGCATGGTGGCCATTTTGGAATAAGGTGTATGAAACCCATAATGCTGACTTTTTACAATGTGATAAAACCATTTCAGTGCATTCAAAAATTACAGCTTGTCGCTTAGTGGCGCAGCATTCAAAGGAATGATAGTGACTTCACCTCTTCCAACACCAGTGAAGAAGCCCCCCCCCTACTTCTGTAGCAGAGTTTCCCCACACATTATTATGGATACCATTGTAGTGTGCCATCAATAGCATAACTATATACTTTATCTATGTAGTTACTGTGATTCATTCTAATTTTGTTAACACCCTGATGAAACACAGACACAATGTGGATTGATCGCTTTTCCAATACTGTACCTTTGTGCATGCGCAGTCGCGTCTGTTTTTAGAAAAATCAAAACACAATGTGTCAATGCTTTCTCCTTAGACCTATTTTGGGGGCCAAGCAAGCAAAATTGTTGTGAAACAAAACAAATGGTACCCCTGCAATTGTTGCTTCAATAATTTATTGTAAATGTAAATGCTTTGTCTATAGTGGAAGTGCACTCAGCTATCAAGCTAGTTCACAGGCACCCCACTTTTAATAAATTTTGAAAGAGGCAATATTCAAACTAAAACAGAAACATAATTAAGAATCCAACTGGCAGGAGGCACCAGTTGGCTATTTACAAAGTGTGGTAGAGTTGAATCCGGTACAACTGGAAACAAATCCAAACCAGACGTTGGCAACCGTGTGCAAACCCAACACCCTTACCACTGGACCACACTGCCTCCCTATAATTAAATCTTAATCATTACTGGTAATTAACCATGTAATCTGCATGAAGTAGAGAGGAATCAGAGAAGACTACACGGCATTGTATTGCCCTAGAGCATATCTCTTTTTAGGTGGGGAAACTTCACTAAAGAAGTGGAACAAGTTGACTGCAGTTGTAAGAAGAAGTTTCACCATGAGGCACTTCACTGGATTATATTCAAACTAGTATTAGAAGTTGACAGATTTAACTACTGCCTGACTTTAAAACAGTTACTCATTATTTTAAGCATTTTAATTTTACAGATATACTAAAATATCTTTGGATTCAAAGTCCGTGAAATTGGGGATGTGCACTATTACTGATCCTCTGTTCACCAAGAGCTGGCAAATGTGGATTTCTTTTCCGAGCATGAACACCGCTCAAATTGGGGAAGGACTGTAAAATAGAATTAAAAGGAGAAAATTAATAAGATGGAGGGGTCACAATGGATAACAACACTAAGATCCTTTAACACCAACCCATAACAATCTTGAGTGACTATTTTATTACCTTTCTGATCTTGCCCTGTCAGAGACCTCTGCTAGTAGGGAAGTCATTAGATTTGAAAAGCAACTCTTTTTTTTTTTAAGCAAAAGCTACTTACTGAATCATGCATCAGACCCGTTATTTTCCTTGTTTTTCCATCAACTATGACAGGTTGATGATCTGTGAACATTCTGTTGAAACTTGACTCTCTGTTACTAAGTTCCAGTCGGTACCGCTGCACTTCCCTCCGAAGACGCTCAAGTTCATCATCCCTCTGAAAGAAACATGAAACGAAATACAATCAAACAAATTAAACATTTTACCACTGCCTTTGCCTCCAATGCAGAAGAAAATAATAAATATTAGCAAAAGGGTACATCTATTCATGTTTTGGGGAAAAAGGGAATAATAACTTTTGGTCTGCAGTAAAATTATGAAGACTGTGCCTGGGTATAACCAACCTAATTATTATTTATGACTCTTAAATTAAAATTTCGCCGTTAGTCTATTTATCTTCAAGTTATGAGGAAAAAGGAGGTTCAGTTCATCGGTCTAAAGCTAAGCTGGCTCACCAAGAAAGCTATTCTAACCTACTGGATGATGAGCCAAAAAGGATGGATGATGAGCCATTTACTGCGCTTGGAATTTGGTCAGGGTTGAGGTGCTAAGCATGAGTCAGTCCAAAAAAGATCATTGCCTAAATGCTGCTTTAGTTAATACAACCCTTGTTGCCTTGTGGTCTCTTTACAGCTGTCTTGATTGCTGCAATTTTGTTTCCCTGCAACATAAACCTCTTCTGCCAAGGAAGAAGCCATGTCTTATCCAGTGTTGTTCATGACTGACAGGCAGGTTGTCATGTCGCCAATCACAGAGAGTCATTTGGTGGCAGAGGTTTTTTTTCACAGGAAAGTAAATTGCAGATTCAAGGCAGCCACAAGAGACAACATAAAAAAAACTTTGGACAACGAGAAAGCCTAACACTTGACCCACATCAAAGGCAGGTGTTGTCCGTGGGACTTCAGGGCTTCCCTTTGGGACTGGTCTTGGTGATCTCCTCGTGTCTTTCCTCTTATTTCTCTCATCAATATATTGTTGGATTTTGTATTCAAGTTGGTTCTTATCACTTTCCAGTTCTTTAACTTGCTGAATTAACTGTTTATTCTTTAATTCTAACTTTTCTGCTCTTGATTGGTCTTCATGCTGCTGTGACATGTACTGTTTTATTCTGTGAGTAAGATTATCAATTTCATCTTGCCAATCACTTTCCAGTCCATTTATGCTGTTTTCAAGTCTTTGTTTTTTTTGCAAAGCATCGTGAAGCTCTTCCTGTAATGTCTTTATTTTAGTCTGAAGATTTCCAACTTGGCTTTCAACTTTTTTAATTTTGTCCGTTTTCGCCTTTAGTTTTTCTTTTAAAGTACTGTTTTCCTTTTCCGTACTTTCTAACTCAGTTGTTAAAACTGCAATTTGCTCATCATCAGCTTTGAGCTTGCTCATTAGTTGCTCTTTTAACTCAACTATCTGCTTCTCAGCCATTGCTAACAACTGATCCTTGCCTTCCAAAATCTTAATTAATTCTGCTTCCTTATTTTGAAGTTCTTTTATCTGCTGTTTGTCTTTATCGTTCTCTGAGCTCTTCAGGTCGAGCAAAACACGAAATTTCTCCAGTTCATCCAACTGTCCCTCCAACCACGAAATTTTCCCTTTAGCTTCCTCACAAACGACGCCAATCTCGTGTTCGTATGCTGTTTTTACAGCTTCTATTTCCACCTCTCGCTCGTGATTTCTTGTAAATAATAAGTGAATGACCATGGTGAGTTCTGCGATCTTCCGAGAAAGTTTTGATTTGATATCCAAATTCTCGCGGTCACCTTTAGATCTTTGGGCCATGAGGAATATAATTATATATGTAGAGGGATCACTGGAGCTCCACTTTTGATTCAATTTAGGACAATGGCAATTCAATTACGACCCAATATAAAGCATCGAAAAAAATTGCAATTCCTGAGACAAATGTGAACTTTCTAAGGATCGAAGTTTATACATAATCTTCCGTGGCAACTTTTAAATTATCCTTCACATGATCCTTCGTCACCTGAAAACCTCTTTCGCACAACGCAACTTTGCCATATCGTAGGTAATTTTTTAAGCTTGCCGTTCAGAAGATTTGCAATCAAGGCGTTAATTATTTTCTGTAGTTTGAGAAAGACAATGGCTTGTGTCCGTTTAGAGTTTGAAGTGCGCAGTCCACAGCAAGCGGTATAAGATTAACAATTCACAAGATTCAATGAAATGGCAGTTGCTAGGCAAAGTCTTGATGACCTCATTTGCATAAGAGTTATAGGAACTGCAACCTTCAACGAGTTTTCGACAGCAGATCGACTGATAGCGATCTGTATAAAATTGGAAGGAAAAGCAATGACAAGAGGAACTGTCGTTTACGTTGGCAAACTCGACCGCCATGTTGAAAGTTAAATAAGGACTACTGGCCTTCTTTGAATGGATGGGGAGGGAACGTGGGGCTCGAAAAGAACAGTGCTGTGCACGACTAAATCTAAAAGTACCGGAAATTGAAAAAAAAAGGATAAAAATGAGTAAATTTAAGACAAATAAAGAAGCATGGTCGAAGCAAAGGAAGCATTGACGAATGCTTCAGTGTTACTACCCTAGATTTCGATGTCGACCCTGTGCTACCCTCTCTGTTAGTAAGAAAATTATCCTTAAGCTGTAGATTCTAGAATACCCGTCCACTTATTTGCATATGCGTTTAGCAAAAACAGGCAACAGAGGAGAGAAAAGTCGGACCGTGGCAATTAGCCAATATTTTGCATTGTTTTTATTTTGTTTTGTCTTGGAACTTACAACCCACTTCTCGTCTCTTCTCGTCCCTTTATGCTCAAGTGGACGAGAAGGCCTGGAATTCATGGTTTGTTACACTTCTGCTTACATGACAGAAAAACTAACATTTTGAAAAAAATGGCGGACTTTTAATTTAATTTAAGGTGTCGGACAGTCCGTATAAAATGTAACTTATCTCTTATTTTTCCGCCTGCATCGGCTTTCTAGTCAATCGATTATTTCAAGATGGGACTTAGTGAAGCGATGCTTGTGGTTGTCTCTGTTCTTGAAGGTACGTTTTCCGGTAACGAACTCTTCAATTATTTCACTTACATATATATAATTATAATAAAAATGAAAGTTTCCGGACCAAGTTTCCAATCTTTTCTGCGCCGTGGGTTTAAGTCTCATATTTTGTGCCTTAAGCAAATCAAATAAGCCATTTTAACTCTGCCTTTACTGATGTGTACGCTGAATCTGCTTATTTTATGAAACTGCTCCGGAATTTCCCTGCTAGCGGAGGTCTCTTTCGATTTGCTTTTGCTTGGCTGACATTACCGTGCGAAAGCAAAAAGAAAAAAACCTCTGCCAGCAGGGAACTCTGGGAAAAAAAGGACTCGTATGTTAAAGATAGCTTTCGTTGTGAATTGAGTTCCCAAAATATATTCCTTTGATAAGATTATTATTTCATATTTAAACTAATTATCAATTTTCAATTTTCTTTTTGTTATTGTAAAGCGCCTTTGGCTAAAGGGAAAAGGCGCTATAGAAATCTTATTTATAAATTTATTATCAACAGGACGAAGATTTCCAAAACGTCCTCGACACAAGATTCTTGTGGAAACAAAGTTTGATGGGGAAATCTTGGTAACTGACCCTATTGATCACTTGGAGAGTCCCACATTTACAACTGAACTTGCATGGGAACTAAGCAAAAAATCTTTGCACCAACATCGGTTGCAAAGAACACCAATCAAAATCCAGGTGAGAATGAATAATGTGGCTAAGCTTCCTTCATTGTCGCTTCCTACTATCTGCCTCCAGTCTACACTTCAGATTAGAATTGTATGTACCTGTATCCCTTGTTTATTATTATTTTTTGCACATGTATGCAAATATGATGCTTTGACTCTAGTCTCTGGGACAGTTAGTACTATCATATACATCTATCACCAATCAACAGAGCTGCCAAAAGTTATCAAGTTTTCCATGACAAAGTGACTTTTCAAGCGACCAGATTATTAAATTTTAAGTAGTGTCGCAGTCCTTCACATCCTTTTTATAGTGCTATGCATTGGACACACTCACATCACAGAAAGAACCTGTTGGCTATGTGATCTTGGACTTGAGGACAGCACAGTTAAAGTCTGCTGTAAGTACTGTTGACCAATCTCATGTCAATCATTGATGAATTAGTGATTGGTACTCTCCTTAAAATTGTCTTCATTTCACCTACTGAGTATTAAGAGTGAGACTTAACACTAATAGATTTTACTCTGTTCAACACCAGAAAATTTTACTTCCAATTTCTGTTGAAGCAGAATGAACATCAGTACAGAATGTACTTTCTTTATAATGACTCCTTTGTATTCTATGGATAGTGACAATAATGCGTATTTAAGTTGTCTCTTAATCACTCACTGAACCTATTAACCCTTTGATGTCCAAACCGGCCTAAACCGGCCAGACTTAGTATTTTACTCTTTTTTAACGCCAGACGACTTTACTCGTCAATGGGTTAATACTTGTTCTTGAACTTGTGTTGTAGTGTGTCTGCACACAGTAACCTTTTATTTGACGCTTGAATTTTACCACAATGTAGTCATATTACTTTTTTTCAGAGAGCACAGTGGTACCCCCTTTTAAGTACCAAGTATCAGCGTTTGAAGCCAGAGTTGAAGCTTATGCTCTCTTTAGAGGATGATACAACTCAACCTACTGCAAGTCATCAAGAAGAAACACAACAAGCTGAAGATGGTTTGTGAAATGTGACTCACTAAAATTTCTTAGACTATGCTGTTTGCTCTGGAGATTGGATCAAACCCAACCCAATCCTTTAGTCATAGGGTTGTCAAAAAAGTAGTTACTGTAGTAAAGGGAATACTGCTATTGAAGTTTTCATGGTTTTTGGTGCAAGCAACTGTGCTAGGTCTAATTAGCTAACCTTCATGGTCTTTAAGATGTCACCAATATTACAACTTAATGTCAATAAAGTAAAGAACTTGCAGGGGTTTCAATACCTTTTGAAGTCAGATGCCTGGGCTAATCAATGTAAGTAGCAGTCACTCTTGTCTTTTACAAGGGTTTGAGTGAAAATCAAAACAGAGTAGCCGGTGGTGAGAGGCAAATTTCTGTCAAACACACAGCGGTATACCGCCTGTGACTGGCTTCTAATGAAATCCCTGAACTTGGTAGTCCAGTGCAAGTTAATTCTCTTTCTCCTTTTATACTTTAAACAAGCCATAACTTTTATTGCAACCTTCAGTTTTCGTTGACCATTTATTATTATTATTATTATTATTATTATTATTATTATTATTATTATTATTATTTGTGCCAGTCAGACTGCTTACAATTTGTCATTTTCTCTCTGTTCTTTGAAGCAAAGAAACCCAAACAATCTCCACCAACTAAACAAGGGATAAATGAACTGAAGTTTGCTCTGAATGAAGAACAAGGATATTATGTAATTGGGCCCCAAAAGGAAGATAATCAAATATTCGTGTTGTCAGTCACCATAGGACTTGCTTCAAATTTGGCAAAGGTGGGCTTGTGTTAAAAACAACTTGTGTGAGTGGGAAATGCAATGTCTGGTTCACCATAATTATTGAAAATCCTACTTAGTCCAGAAACAAATGTAGATCTATAGAAAGATAACCTTTATTTAAACATGATTATGCTTAAAGCTTAACAGCTTGTGGGTCATGTATCATTACATTTTTAATTTGTAATTAGTGATGTATTACTTTGATAGATGCTATAGTTAACAGTTGCTTGTAACTGGATATCGCTTTGAAATGATCACAGATTTACTTAATTGAATTTATCAATACATTTAATAAAATCTTCAGGGGTATACTTGACTTGCTTTGACTGTATTTATTAATTTCTGTTTACAAATAGTAATAAATTAAATTATTGTTTTTCGAAAAATGCTCTTTATGTATGAAAGCATGGAATCTGTCATTGATTGCATGAATGTCACCAAAGGTAATGGATGTTGTCTCACATGTATTTCTTTTAAAGTGCACTATAAATGGGAGTATATCAAAATTAATGCTTGTATGTGATCTTCCCTTGAATCTATAGAATGTGTCATGTTTGTTAATTTTTCCACAGTTAATACCATCTACCTTCATTTTGTCTGATCCAAGAACGAATGGTGGATTTTATTTTTATTACTCATTGCTGTCAAATGATGTGACAAATGAAGTGTTTTTTGATCTCCTTCAACCCAACTTCCCTCCAGAGCGTGCTTCGGTGAGACTAAACAGTACCTTGGATCATCTAAGAGCATTTTTCACCCAGCATTCAGGATTAGAGGTCAGTTTGCATCCCTTTAAACATGAACTTCAGGTAAAAGTTTCCCGCCTAACAACATGTATACATGTTAATAATTATTTATTGTTGAGCCGTTGTATCATTGTTCCAAATGAATGAGTTTGCTCTGATACAACACTAACTACTTGCTTTTCTAGAAATGTTTCCTCGAAATGAAAATTTTTCAACATACGCATTTCGACACTTTGCTTGTAGATCCACCTGTGTAGTGGAGATCAATCTTTGGGGAGAGCAGTGGTGTCTTTTCAAGGTCTCCTCAGTGAACAAAATACAGTAGCCACACCAGCAGTGATTGAAGGAATGTTTCATTTAGTGTCACCTGGAAGTACTCAACAACAGTCTGAAACAGCACAGGACAATGAACCTGCAGTTGGTGTTTCTGTGTCTTTAAGACTTGAGCAACAGGATATAAAAATGATGGAAAATGCTCCAGTGGATGCATCATCACCAGCGTTGGCTGGTGGAGCAGGAGGCATACCCAGACAGGTGCACAAATACATACCTAATTGACCTCTCCCCATAGGAGCTTTTCGGGGCCAATGAAACACAACTAAGCGACGGAACAGAACAACAACAACTGTTAAGAATTTTTTTTTTTGTCATGTTGTTCGTCTTTCTCTTCTTGGTATTGTAAATAGTGTATTGTATTAGTAGTAGTGGATGTGCGGTAAAATTAAAATAAAATTTAAAAAAAAAAGAAAAAACTGTTAAGAATCCCAACTGGCCGGAGGCAAACCAGTTGGCTATTTACAAGTGCAGCTGGGAAGTTGAACCAGGGACTACCAGGATCAAATTCAATGAGTGGTCATAGCGAGTCTTGAACCCCAGGATCTCCAGATCTCAAGGCAAGCGCCCTAACCACTGGACCACACTACCTAGTGTACATAGTACATGCACTATTCATGATAACTTGCAGTCAAGGAGCAGGTGGTATGATGATACCCTGAACATGAGAAATGAGAAAGCTTGCCTTTCCCCAAAGTGTCCCAGCCCAGTCAAAATGTGCCAGCAGGTGGAGATTTTACCGCCTACAACCAAATATCTGTCGCGTACTAAAGTTCGTTGATAACAAATGAGGTCTCCACTATACCAAAAACTAATTGTAACCAAAAAATTTAAATCAATGTTTCTTTTGGTCAATCAAGCTGAAAATTTCAGGTAAATTTCGACACAAAGTGACTCTTGCGTGCTGAACGCTGGGGCTATTGGGGCCTGGGAAAGCCTTGAACATGATGTGGGAAAATGAGCCACATAAATAGTCATGAGGCAAAGGTCTTGTAGCTGCAAACAAAATTGTGTCTAAGGACTCTTTTCATTTGACAGAACTGACTGGCCAAACCGGACATTTGGAAGGGCTACCATCTCTACAATACCTTCAAATTATCCTTAATTAACACACTTTGAGGATGATATGTTCTTCTTCTGAAGATTGCAAGGGATTATCATGCAACTGTTCCCTCAGATCGTCGCATTTTCTTTGCAAACTGACGGGTCTGGCCGGCCAGTTCTGACAAAAAGGAAGCGCTTTAAGTCCAAACAATTTCCTCTGCTTCTCCATGATCCACTTTATCCACAGTTACAGATTTTTTTGTCTTCCCCTTTCACTTTGACAGTATGTCTTATTTACCTCTGTCCTAATCTTGAGATCCTCTGCCTTGTTAATATCTTAATTTACATAATTTTTTTCAAATTAGAACAGCAAGATGTTTTAAAAGAGTTGAAAAGGTTTACTACCTTTATTCATAATCAACTTGTTCAGTGACTAACTGTAACCTGTGGAATTTTACTGCATTCATCTCAAGGGCACGACTCAAGCCAACAACTTTCCAGTTGAAAGCCAGTCACCTCCAAAACTAGAACCAGTCTTCCCTCCAAGGGGGAAGTCCAAGGATGATAGGAAAGGTCCTGAGGCAGAGGGGACCCCACCCCAACCTCTGTCCAGTATCCCAGATAATGCACTTAGAAATGGGGTTGTCATCAGTAGGCCCAGCAAGGTAATGAATGAACTACTTACTGGCACTTTAAATGAATTGTGTGTGCCAATGTTTGTTTGAGTTACCGGTAAATTGTGAGGTTCAAGGAAATAGGAAAATAACAATAATTATCGGACGTACCGCGAAAAGCGTAACAAAATTGTTGAATGTTTCTGTTCACCATATACGTTAGTAGATTTCTACAAGAGTCCCACAAATTCCTGCAAGGATAAACACATGGTTACCAAAGCAGTTTTATGAACAATGGCGGAAAGGGATTTACAAATGTTTGTGAAGTGCGGTTTGGGGGTGAATTGAAGAAATGATCTCACCAACTAAACAATTTAGGCAGTTGTCTTTTTGATACAGACACCTGAAGAATTCAGGTAACTCTTATGGGATTCGAACCCACGATCCCTGTTATGCCAATGCAGCACCCTTACCAACTGAGCTATGAAGCTACTCAGTTGAAATCAGGCCAATTTGTTGGCTTGAATATTTGTGAAGCATCAGAAACTTCTTCTTCTGCTGTTGTCAATATTGAGAACCAGATTTAATAGTAGATTTGGCTCATAAACTGGAAAAAGCAACCTCAGTGAATGGTCATTTAACAAAAATAACGTCTACATTGTTTAAATGGCTTATTATTGTAGCGGATTCCTGCAACTCCCGCGTGGAGTCGTAAAAATCCCTTTAAGCTCATGGATTCCTGCAAATTCCTACAAGCTCAGTAATCGTTCATTATTGATTCTTACAAGGTTGCCTTTTTTCTAACCTCTTCTTCATCCTCAGGATGATCCATTTCCTAAAGATACCAGAGCAACACAAGGCCAAACACCACAGGGTCATGTTCCTGCCTCTGGTCCCAGTGCTATTCCTTCCCTTGGTACAAGGCCACCTATTGATCCATCTGCTCATCACTTTTGCTTCTCTGTTGATTTAAGAAGTATTTCAAATCTTGATGTCACTTCTCCAGTTAACTGCTTTCTGAGGTAATCTTTTGTGTTACGGTTTCCTTGCAAGGTTGAATGTTGCCTTTCATAACAGCCTTTTGTTTTACACCTATTGACATTAACGGCCGCCTGCTTGCCTGGGGCAACTAAAAATTTCATAACAGCCATGATCTAAAATCTTAACATGTATTCTCTTTGACCTCATGATTAGTGCGCTCTACTCCGGATCGAGTGGTCTGGGTTCGGGTCCTGGCCAGGGACATTGTCTCACAGTGTCTCTCTCCACCCAGGTGTATAAATGGGTACAGGCTAACTTAATGCTGGGAGTAACCTTGCGATGGACTGGCATCGCATCCAAGGGAGAGCAGAAATACTCCTAGGCTCGTAGCAGACTTTACCTTTTACCATTCTCTTTGACCACAGACCTACAGTTTGCAGCAAGAAAAGTTCCAAAACTGTGAAAGTGGCTGAGAATATCACTTGTCACTTGATGTTTTTGACATTTGCAATTGCTTATTTACACTTGAAAGCTCAATCATACAGCGTTGGTGTCCCATTCTATACTGGTTGGGATTATTAATTTTGTAAAATAAAGAAATTAGTTTAATTTTATTTCACAACAATTGTAGCCTCTGATCTTGAGGTTAGATAGGTGAATACAAAATGAAATAACATATCCAGTTTAATGTGCATGTGTAGCTTGCTATGATGCCTGCTGATACGCTGTTCTAGTGACCATTTTCTAATCATTCAGCCAGGAACAAATTACTGAATATTGAAAGTGTATTTCATAATGAGTTATCTCCGAAAATTTGAATGCAATCAAAGCAGTGATACTTTGAAAATTTCAAATTTTACAAAGAAATGTTTTGGATCATCAGTACTTTTGCCACCCAAGAATAATTATTTATCAGTTTTTGATGGCTAATAACAGGCTTGTCATCAAAGCTAAAAGACGTGAAATTGGCATTGGCAAAGATTTCTCAATGTAAGCTCAATGCATTCTGATTTATGTTTTCTCAACCCATTAGGTACACCTATCCATTTTTTGGTAGCTCAGCTCCAGTTATGACAAGTCCTCCAGTACAAGTCAAGCGAAACGTAGAGGTTCTTCTTCCCAAGTCTTTCTGTGCATTTGATTTTGCAGCTTCTCCACAGCTGCTTCATGAAACTGTCACAAGGTTGGTAAAAAGGTTACAGCGGTTTCCATGTTATGTCATTGCCGCCACTTGGTCAGACGAAAACAAGAGATGTCTCATTGTCTCCCAAAACCTCTTTTGTTCATCGATCACCAGCAATATTTTGTACATTACAACATTGTGATCTTTGTCTCTATAGATTGGTTGCAACCACCTACAGTGTATTTAGAACATTCTGCACATTTGACAGTAGATCTGTCTGGTTAGAGTGGCCATCAACACTTAAACAGAGATTTTTCATGCTCTATCCAAACTTCAACACTGTTCTTACAAGGTTTATTCATGGGGACAGAATAAAATTTGCTCCCCCCTCGAAATAGAAAAGCAAGAAAAACCGGTTTTTATAAGTTGTAGACAGTGGGGCGACTGTGTATACTAAAGGAACAAAATTGCAAGCACATGGTGTTTCATTTAAGTCCCATTCAAGGCTTTTTTCAGGCTTCTTTACAAGAACTATTTAAGTTGTTTCATTAACTGAGATGACCTTTCATCACAGAAAAAATTACAGACTGAGAGTTATGGAAGTGAAAGGAGACTATTGGTTATTGACTAAATTGACAACTGGATTCTACGAACATGTATTGGATATAAGATGATTGATAGCCAATGAGGCGTGTAGTGCCGAGTTGCCTGTGATCGTTTCATATGATATCCAACAGGAGTGGAATAATAAATAATCATGGTTTTATTGAAAATGCCCTCAAATTATGGATAAATCTTCCCTGGTTGTGGCAAGTATACATTGAGCACAGAGACTGAGAGTGCATCTTTATTGGTTGAATTTGAACTGATAATGTAGTAGCTGTCTTATAGAGTTCCCCTTGTTGTGGAAGTTTGGCACAAGGACAATATGGCTGGGAATGTGTTGATTGGAATTTGCAGTGCATCACTGGCCACTGTATTAGCCGCTGATAAGATCCAAGTCATGACGCAGGTGAGGTGTAATGAGCTTGTGCATACATACAGTACAGGCAATAATGGTTTGCCCAACGCATGGTTCACACAGGCCTAGAATACTCTACACTCGGCTAGGTCATGAAAATTCTGCGAAAATATTTTCACAGGAAAACTCCATGAATTAGAGGAAACAGTCCTGGATTTTGTATTGGTTTTGTGAAAGAACCGCAAAACAACCGTTTTTTACAACAAAAATAAAAAGTTTGAAAGGATTATATTTAACACTAAGAAACGCATTTGAAGTTCCCCAAACGCCGGTCTATCAGCCTCAGGACTTGTTTTACATTCGGGACATTTGGGCGATCAGGAAGAGGCAGACGAAATATTAAACTTCATGTCGGAAAAGCTGAAGGAATGATTCTGTCAAAAATCCTTTGCTGGGTGCCCACGGGTATTGCCTTTTTGACATAGCTGTGCACAATGTAAGGAAATAGACTCCTTAAAGGCCATTAAAAATTCCTGGAAAAGTCCTCGAGTAGAAGATTATAAATCCTGTGTGAGCTGTGCCAGTGAGATTTCTTAGTAAGGCGACCAGCTACGAAACTGTGAGTGTATTTCAAGTCAACCTTTCCAAAAATCAGCTTTGGTACTTCGTATTTGTCAGGGCAAGCATTAACGAATAAAGCGTTGGAGAGCCATATCGGGGTTATTATTTACCCGGAGGAGGGGATATGAGGACATCAAGATATGTGGCAAAGGAAATGTTCTAAGTGTACAGTTCTTTGAATTGAACATTTGTTTTTCGTAGGGCAGAGTGACAGGATACAGGCAGATTTACAGCGAAAGGGCTTTGGTACTTACTACAGAAAAGTATGTTCTTTGAAAAAAAGAAACTTTACTAAAGTCCCTCATCTTCTAGCACTGGAGCACTAATTGGGGACACTGTGAATTGAAATTAACAAATTAGCGCAAATCAATTTGGAGGAGAGGGGAAAACCGGAATATCCGGAGAAAAACCTGCTCGGTGCAGAGAAGAGAACCAACAAACTCAACCCACATATGACGCCGAGTCTGTGAATCGAACCCGGGCCACATTGCTGGGAGGCGAGTGCTCTCACCACTGCGCCATCCCCGCACGCCTTTATAGACAGCAAATTATCTTTTAGTTATTTCAAGAATCAATGTTGGTTTGGCTGTGGCTCAAACCAATGAATTCTCACCCTTCTCTTATATTTTTTTGATGCCTCACACCAAATTGTTTCCGCTGACTCGATACCTTTTCCGCTCTGTTATTTGTAAGGACTCCAAGAAAGATCGGTGAATTGCATGTTGTGCTCGGCCTGGAGGACCTCGGTCTTGTTAACTTACAGCAGCTGATTAGAGCAAACGAGGTAAATATTTGTGCCTGTTACCTTCCAAGCGAGCAAATCATTATTCTTTTTTTATGTTTCTTGGAAAGTAAACTTGACATTCCTTGATGTTTCAGACAAGTTTGACGTCATCAATTGAGAGCAGTAACCAATCTTCTAGTGCCATTCCCCTGGCGGAGCCACAGCGTGTTCCACCCTCTCAGGCCCAGCCTCCGCCTGACATGGATCCCCGTGACACGGCAGAATACAAGACTGCTTTAGAACTGGAACTATGGAAAGAACAACAGGAACAACTGTTTCAGGAACAGGTGAATTAGGTTAATAATAAAACATGGAGGGTTTGGAATTCATACATTAATCTGAACAGTTTGCTAGAAGCCCATTAGTAGGAGCAAGCAACTCCCACACTGAGCGGCATTTTTTTTGTCACGGCATTTTTACACACCAATCTCTTTTTGGACTACCTTTGCCCGAAAACAAAAAGGCATTTCCAGTTCGGTGACGCTGTGACGTCAAGTTGGTTTCCTATGATTGGTCAACGGGCGCCTGTGGGAGTCTCATTCGCGGGAAATTCAATCTAAAAATAAATCGGTCTGTGAAAACGCCCTCATGGGATCCTGGTTTGTCCATTAAACGTTGAGACATTGCATTTTCCTTCATTTCTACAGTTGTTTCATTGGCTGAGATCCTTTGCGCAGAAAACAATAATAGAAGTTTACTGAGAGAATTAATTTGTAGTCGGAGAACCGAGACATTTATGACGGTGCCTACTAATTCAATGGTATTTTTGTGCGGTTTTATGAATATGCGGGAAAAGCAGATCTTAACAAGTGTTATTGAAATCCAAAACGAAAATTGGGGGTAACCACACAGTTTTCAAAGATAATTAACCAATAATATTTGTAATAAGCTTTAAAATACAAAGCAATATATGGCGTTCCTTCCAAATTGAAGCTTAATTATCTCTGAAAAATGCAGAGCTAACCCCCAATTTTCTTTTTGGATACCAAGAGCACTTGCTAAGTTCTGCTCTCTCTGGAGGGTTTTAACGCGCGCAAAAATATCTCCTGCATTAGTAAGCACTACCGATAGGAAATCCGAGTATCTGGAGATGCGCAGAACGTAGGCAGCGTCCTTAATTCGCTTGCGTGTGACGATTTCACGATGCACCATATCCCACCACTACCCACTTTCAAGCCTCAGCTTTCCTTTTCTTTCAATTAATTAATTATTGTTATTCTCGTTGCTATATCCCCATCAATAGCGTAGCTCCATCTTTCTCTGTATAAAACGCTATAGTTATTCAGTACTTGTTTCTACAGATGCAGCACCGCGAAAACTCGCACATGAAAGCTCTAGCAGATGAGTGGAAAAGACGCGACAAGGAACGGGAATTGATGGTCAAGAAAAAGGTGCGCTTGAAATATGATCACTAGTTTGCGCAACGACACTGAACGGCAGCGACGACGTTACGAATAATGGGGAGCTTAAGCACGCGCGTTTTTGAGACGCGGATGGCAACAGGATAAGAACATTTCGCGTGCCAGGACAGTGTTGTCTCCCAGATTTTTATTATACTAATCATCTCTAATATGGAGAAAAGATACTTAGTTAGCAATGTGAATGTGGTTGTGTGAATACAAGTTAAAAGAGAAAATGGCTCAGTTCTGGTTGTCATCCGCGTATCAAAAACGTGCATGCTTAAGCTCCCTAATGGGTTCTACCAAGAAAACCCACCTTGCTGCTTGTGGAAATAGAGACCTTGTGAAACGACGCCCTTGATGATGTAGAGAAAGCCACCAAACAGCAATTTAAATGAAGAAATGTTTTACCGATGTTGACTCGAGGATACTCGGAAAAATCCGAGTGCTCCTTTGTAGGAATCGTTGACTTTCCGAGTAATAGTTCGGAAACTCTACCACTTAGCTATAGGAGACTTGTTGGAATTTGAAAACTGGGCAGGTTTCTCGAAAGTCTCGAAATCTTTTAGGTGTCACAATTCCCTCTGTATGATCTTAAGAATGGAGAGGTTTTAGCTCATCAATATTCACACTCATTTTGCTTTTAGTCATCTTGAAAACACACTAAAAGATCAGCTTTTCTAAAACAAGCAGATTGCAGTTCCACGAATGGATTTTCGGGTCGGAAAAATGATCGGATTTCTCGAGAAACGGACACCTGATTTTTGAAATTGATTTAAATGAACTAAAATACTGGCTCTACGTCCATTGCACGTACATTTCGGACATACTTTTGGAGGATGTAAGCACATTATCTCTCATTAATTATTCCCCGTGCGTACCATTTTAATCTTTGGACAGTTACGTGGTTTTTTATAAATGCGGAGCTTATAATGTGGAATTATAGGTCTTCGTAGCATCGTCTTTGTCGTAACTTTGGTCAGCTGCTCATTTTATTACATGTTTTAACGACAACAATCCATTTTAGAAAACTTCGGCCACGTTTCACTATGTGCCAAAGGTAAAACCGATTTTAAGGATGCGTTTTGCTGCCATTTACATTTCTGTTGCCATCTTTGAATAAAGTGCAAGGATACTATTATTTTGAATCCATTCATTATTGTGGGGAAAAAACGAAGAACAAGGAATCTAGCTAGTTTTGTCCTGGAGATGAATTCAGGTATCGAATGCTCGTTCTTAGGAAATCTGATCATGGCGGTGATAGAGAAAGCCTTCTCTCGTTGTGGAAATTCACTGATCATTGTATATGTATGTTTATTAGAACGTTTCAATTACATTTGCAGCTTGACGAATATTCTCGTCTGGAGGTCAAACTAAAACAGTCCATTGCTGATTTGGAGAAAAGAGAAAAACAGTTGACTTTAAATGAAACTCAGGTATAGAACGATCTTGCATGATTTTTTTTTAATGCAGAATTTGGCGAAACCTTCGTGTTTACAACTGGACGACTCGGAATCGTGATCTTCAAATTTTTGGTTTTATCAACGGAGTTGATAATGTAAATTGGCCACCGTACAGAGATTCTAAAAGCTGACGTTTCGATCGTTAGCCCTTCGTCAGAGCGACATTTGTTTGGTGCTGAAAACTTTCGTGTTAAGATTAGGTGTAACTTAGTCACTCACAAGGTACAAGGACTCGCAAGACTTGTACTATGATACCACTGAACTCGGAATTCTACCTGGGACTCTTTTTCCAGTTGTCCTTTCGCCTGCTCCGATTCCCGCTTAAGCCAGCAGACTTTTTTAAGTGTCTTTAAGAGACAATTGCTTAAATTGAAAAGATAATTACATTTGTTTCTCAAACAATAAATATTGGAGCTTTCCCATATGGACAGTAGAGCCGCATCTAGTGCAAATCCAGCGAATTCAGTTTTAGAACTACTGGTTATCTGCTTTTCTAACCTGCTTCACTCAGGTGATGCAAATGAAAGAACAATTTGAACGAGAACACGAGAGAAAAATGGCAGAAATGAGGGAAGCAGCTCGGAGAATGAAGGAAGACAGCTTACACCAGGTGGAAATGGAAAGGTGCGTTAGCAAAAGTTCAATCCACTCATGTTTGTGTCAGTACCTACCTCATTAATAATTAGTTCGTGCCATTATTTTAAGGATGAAAGTAAAGGATCTGGAACAACAAAAGCAAAGACTTGTCGAGCAGGTATGTAATCCTAAGCCTTTCAGTACAAGAAACTCTAAAGCCTGGTTTTCACTAGCGACGCAAGCACAAGCCCAAGCATAAGAGCGCTTAATTCACAGTGAAAATGGGGTTGATGCAAGCATAAACACCAGCGCATTCACAAACACAAGGATAAAAAAATTTCCCTTTTCCTTTTGCTTGCGCTTATACTTGCGTTCGCGTGGGTGAAAACAAAACGCAGCATATGCACAAGGAAATTTGCTGCCTGCGTCTGGCCAATAGGCCATTTTACAGCTGTTTGCTCAGCGACCAAGCCTATGAATGGCTGCGAGGCTGCCGGTGACCTTGCATTGATACAGACCTCACTACTTTTATCATGTAAATTGTGTTGTTGTAACGCTAATTAGTCCATATTAACATTACAAAAGCATGAAGGTTTGTATCAAAACAGGGTCACCGGCAGCCTCGCTTCCATTGTTAAGCCTGGTAACTTAGCCACAACTGTAAAATGGTCTATTGAAGCACTCGTTCCAGATTCGCCGCGTCTGAACATTTGAACAAAATGGCGGACGGTGTGGTTGATTTTTGATGCTTATGTCGACGTTCGTTTTCACTTGCATGAGCTGCTTGTGCTTGGGTCGCTAGTGAAAACCAGGCTTAAAAGTGGTGTTGTTTGTTTTAAAAGTTATATATTACTTAGTAATTTATCCAGCGGATCACGCTACCACCCTTTTGCTTTCTCCCTTCATTAACATTTGCTCCACTATTTGAATGACCAAATTCGGTCTGTGAAAGACAAATTTTCATTTCTCTCTCTCTCTCCCTTCTTACACTTCCACTCTCCGCCCTATCTTTGTTTGAGCCCGCGAACTTCAAAGTCTAGTACTGTTTTCTCTGATACATCTGGTCTGCGGTCGTTTTTTTTGTTTTTTTTTACATTTAATTAAACTACTAGTTGTTGGTTTGCTTAGGTATACGAAGCAGAGAAGCGCTATCAAGCAAAGGAGAATGAATTCATGGCATACAAGGAACAACAACTCACAAAACCGGAAGTTAGACTAGAGTCTGAAATAAACTTGTTAAAAATGGAAAAGGTGAGAGTTTTAAAAGTCAAACACTTAAAAATTAATTTGGGCACTTTTTGAATCTGTTAAAATTTTCATGTGGCCTTTCCAAAAAAACACTTCCTCCGGCAAAATCACATCACATGTTGCCGAAACAAAAATGTTCTTTGCTAATGTTCGAGTAGTTGTAAGTATTTAACAAGAACAGGAGCCCATCTGGAGCGTGCAACTTCCATACAGCGTCTGTGAAACGGCGTTATCACAAGTAGGTTTATTTTTAGACTAGCCCTTCCCGCGAATTAGGTCAAAAAACAAAGGCAGTTCCGGTTCGGTGACCCTATGACGTCAGCTTAATTTCTTGTAATTAGTCATCGGGCTCCTGTTGGAGTCTCATTCGCGGGAAATTCAATCTAAAAATAAATCGGTCTGTGAAAACGCCGTTACACGAACACAGTATGGGTTCCTGACAAGAAATATTGCTTGTATACAGGCGGACCTTGAGCGCAAATTGGAAACATCGAATAAATCCAAGATTCACTATAAACAACAATGGGGTCGAGCTCTTAGGGAACTGGCTCGAATTAAACAACAGGAACAGACAGCGGCAAGAGCGCGGCTCAAGAAACAAGAACAGGAATTGGAGCATATGCGCCTGCGATATCTCGCCGCTGAAGAGAAAGAGGTAGGGTGCGGTTTCCTTCGTAAAAGAACTTATTTTCTTTGGTCATATTTACTTTTTCTCATCCCGCTCAAGTTATTAGGAGAAATTGTCCTTTTGCTTGTTTTAGTACTGCACCTGCAGCAAGATTATTGTTTTCTCCTTCAACCGATTGTTGCGTTGGCGTTGTTATATTCGTCGCTGAAACTCCCTGCTATTGTTGCACCTGTTTGTACGCGAAGCCCAAGAGAGTTTCGTGTTTTTAATGGCAAGGAAGACAAAACATGAGGAAAATAATTGAAAAAAGGGCCCAGCTCTCAACATTCATCCAGAAAATGTACCATCCTTAGCAGACCCTCTGCAGACCAGGGTCTTAGATGTTGTCTTGTACTCTTTGCCTTTAGGTTGTAAAATCGGAAAAGGAAGAATTGCAGGAAATTAAGCTTGAACTATCCAGGTGAGACACCTCAAATAAACGTATTTAGTTTATGCATTTTCCCGCGCTTACAGTGGGTTTTAATTGGCGTATTTGAGTCTCAGCGACTGTTTTTACTTCTGGGTTTGGATTAACGGTACATTACCGATTTAATTAAGATGGTAAAGTCATGGAAAATTTATAAGAGTGCAGGATATGCGAGAAGAGTGTTTTTATTGTCATGTATATTTATCGCAGATTAAAACAGCAAGAAGAAGCGAAGGTTCGTTTGGCTCAACGAACAGTGGATACTCAAGTTATCAATAGTGATGGAAATGCCCCCTCTTCTCAGAGAGGTAATATCAGACATCCGGGCCCCACGGGCCTGATGTCTGTTCGCGAAGAGGATGAAGAAGATATCGACAACAGGATCGCGAAACTGATTGAAGAAAGAGACACCTTGTTACACACCGGCGTTTACACCACAAACGATCGAATCATTGTAGAACTTGATAAACAGATACGAGATGCTATTGCCAGCAAAGGGTCTTGATGTCGACCTCAACGATCAAACTCACAAAATTAAAGCGTGGTCGGTGACATGAATTAATGGAACAGGCTGTGTACACTGTATATAATCATTTTAAATATTTATTATCGTGAGTACAATCCTGCTTCCTTATGTTTTGGGCTGGTCTTGGCTTGTTAGCCCAATAGACCACTTTCGATATATTAAAATTCAGCTGGATAGTAAGGCTTAGAGGACACAAACAAAAGAAATGAATAAACATGTTCATTCAGTTTCCTTTGTTTGTGTCCTCTAGGCCTCGCTGCCAAGCTGAATTTTAATACATCGAAAGTGGTCTATTGGAAGAGCACTGTATCGGTGTCACAGAGGTCACGGGTTGCATGCTTTCTTTCGTTACTTCGTAAGTAACTTTCACAACTGTCCTCAGGTTTTACATATTTCACTCCCAAAATCTGAATTTTGATTCTTCTTACTGACTGCCATACGTTACTTTTTGTGTTAGCTATGGGAATTTGATGATATACCTTTGGGAAAAAATCTATGTGATAGATTTCTTTATTTCGTCACCAGTGCTAAAGTTTGTGAGGAGAAAATTTATATCACTCTTGGGAGTGAAAAGGTTAAGAGCCATTTTAAATGAAAACAACGCGTATTGTGCATCGAGTTATAGCAGCTGGTGGAGCCGTATTTTTCTGAGAATCCCACTGAACTGGAAGGCGGCAAGCCGTCGATTATTTTCAAACTTGAGATTGGCCGAGGTGAATTCGGCCGAATCAGCGAAGAAAAATCCAGATGATGGTCATAAAAGGGTTGGAACCCTATTTGTACATGGCAATCAAGGGAGCTAACCGCTGGACCACACTGTTTTCTTCAATTCCCAGTATCGCTTCTCGCACTTTGCGTTTATGCCAGATGTACCATGATGCAAGGTGTATTAGCCATTTAAGCAATAGAGGATGTTTTCCGTGTTTCCATAGCTTCATCTAAACACTAGGGGGAGTTGGGAGAATTCGAGACAGTTATGCAAACCTGAGACGCAGTTGACGGTTTGCATAACTGTCGAGAATTCTCCCAACTTCCCCGAGTGTTTAGATGAGGCTATGGAAACACGGAAAAAAGTCCTCTATTGCTTTTATAAAATATTTCTCAAAGATAATTCGACAAATGAAGGAAAATGCTGTTTTTTTTTTTACTTTTTGATTGAAAAAGATTTACTAGATACATGCTCTACACCTACCAGCCAATCAAAACGTGCATCTGACAATACATAACCAGTCAAAATTCGTGGGATGTCACAGCCGTGTTTCCATACTCTCGTCTAAGAACAGCTATTGAATAATGAGAGTTCGCGTACTATCATAAATATTTTATAAAGAATGGTCCTGTGTGTTTGGCGTTTTGTGATGTAACTTAAATCACCGCATACTTCTACATTATTTTTTTCTCAATGCGCGAACGGGTGGAACTCTGCGAATCCTGCAATCTGATTGGCTCGCAGGCCAACCTTAAAGTGCCCCTGTGATAAAAAATCGCTTCCTTTTTTCTTCAGATTATGAAAGTTTGTTTGCTTAACACCTGACTGGCAAAATTTTGAGCCTTGATTTTTGTCCAAAGTCCGTTTACGTCAAATGCAAGTATAACAAAATAACTTCAAACCTGCCCTATTGTTCTGACACAAAGAGCGATTGTTCTGGAGCAACCACGACACGCCACAATTGTTCAAGATGGCGGCGCCCGGGAAATTTGAAAGCCAAAATAAGCGTATTTAGAATTTATTTTTCTGGCGCCAGTTGTTCGAAGGGTGGATAGCGCTATCCACTGGATAACTCAATTGGTTTTGCTAGTGTTTATCCGCTGGATAGTGATTTATCCGGTGGATAGCGTTATCCACCTTTTGAACAACCGAGGCCTGGAACACAAACGCTTTCACTGGAAAAAGTTTGAGCAATTTCAGTTGTAAACATTACGTTCTGTGGTTTAAAGTTATTTTGTTGTTTTGGGCGGACCATTAAATGGGAAAATTCCAGCTAGCTAAAATAAACAGGTGTCTTTGAATCAAGGCTTAAAACTTTGGTCGCTCAGTGTTTAGTTAACATACTTTTGAAATCCAAAGAAAAATAAGAATTTATATTTTGGTCCCAGGGGAACTTTAAGCAATGGTTCCCAGCCACAGCACATCTTTTTAGGAAAAATAAACAGGTTATTCACCGGCCTTGTTCGGTCCGTATAGGGAAAAACTGTGCCCGAGGTCTCGAGTACGGCCCAAGGCCGCACAACATGTATCACAGCATACTTCCACAATATTAATGCTGTAGTTTTATCCCCACTGGAAGGGGAGTAATTTAGTTTGTCGGTAATACTTGAGTCATTCTGTTGTACATTGTCACACCAAGAACCAATCCAGTTCGCGCTTGTCAATACCCACTAATTAGATTAAAATATTTTGAAGTTTCATATATTTGAGCTGCGGAATAGGCCATTTTACAGTTGTTTGCTCAGCGACCAAGCCTATGAATGGCTGCGAGGCTGCCGGTGACCTTGCATTGATACAGACCTCACTGCTTTTATCATGTAAATTGTGTTGTTGTAACGCTAATTAGTCCATATTAACATTACAAAAGCATGAAGGTTTGTATCAAAACAGGGTCACCGGCAGCGTCGCTTTCATTGCTAGGCCTGGTAACGTAGCCACAACTGTAAAATGGTCTATTGCATGAAGTGAAAGTTGGAAACATGATCGCAATCAGTTGAGCAACTTAAGCAGCTGCAGCAGCAACTGAGAAAAATCCAGGCTCGAACGGGAGTCGAGCCAACGACCGTAAGATTGTGCTGCACTTTCTTTACCAACTGAGTTCTCAAGCCCGTTGGTAGCTGGCCGATTGCGTATTCCCGTACAAGCTTACACTGCGATTTTTCGTGCAATATGTCTCGCAACGCAATTTCTACAAACGTTCTCACATTACGAAACAAGTTGTTTTACGGGTGTTACACTGAGCAACGTTTCATGCAACTTGTCTCGTTTCGATGATAAAATGAGGTTAAAAGAACATTTTCATTGGCTGATACCGCAAACTGTTGCGATACAAGTTGCAAGACAGATGTTACACTGCGGTATGCTTAAAAATTCGTTTGCAATCGTTGTGGAAAGTAGAAGTCAACTCTACTTTTCGCGAAGGTTTCTGCAACTGGTCTCGCAACATTGTTGGCCGGGGTTCATGCAACTTGTCCCGCAATGGCGTTGCGAGACAAGTTGCACGAAAAATTGCACAGTGTAACAGCGCCTTTAGTCTCCTTCGCAGCCGTTTTTTGTTATATCACGCAACCCCGAGCGTTGCGTGACGTCCCAGTAACGGCTGCGAAGGAGACTAGTACGAGCTTTCATTCTATGAGTTCTTTGCTCGCGAGAAAAACACCCCGTTTTAATAAATTAACCTTGGACGACCTGGACAGTCCTTATAATCCAGCCAAGCTTTCCCCAGTTCCTCCCTTCTTCACGCGCACGTGATCTTGCGTTTCAGAGAGATGTAGGTTTTCAATCGGGGTTTGTTTGCGTGCATTTGTGGTTTTGACTACTTTGATAACCGACAAGAACTTGGACAAAAACACTTACGGCTGTTAAAAACGTGGCAAAAGGATTTCCCAGCCTATCCTATTGGCCAGCTACCCGCGAAATCCGTGCCATCGTCATAATGGTCTACTCTCTTTCATTGCACCTTGTGTATTAGGTTTACATGTGATCTCGAGCTACAGAATCAATGTTTTGAATACGTTGTGCGATCCATGGCAAAAACAACGAAAGAGAAGTTATTACCGTCTAAAAGGAAAAATGCAATACGATCTGGGCTTCGTTATTTAAATACTTTAATTAAAATGATCTTCATTAAACTTGCAAATGCTTTTATGGTTCGTTGGCTTTGCAATTTCTGCTGAGATAACATCGACGTTGCTAAAGAAATAAAATTGGGTAATTTTTCAAATGCGAATCTGAAATAGGATTTTGGTTTTTCATGTCTATCATTTTTGTAGCGAAATGGGAAGGATATGTAAATCGTGCTTGGAAAATCAGCTTAGGATGTTTCCACCCTGTCTGCCCTTTTGTTTTTTCCTGCAAATCAGTAAGTAAATCACTAACCTGCGATCATGGCCATTTTTAGCTTCGCCCATATGTTCTCTTATGTCGTCGCTCGCCAACTCCACATTACGTACCACGCGAAACTAAAATAGAGCCTGATCGCAGGTTAGTAAATCACAAAGTTCAGATTCTTCTTTCTTCCAAAGGACGACCGGTTTGCGCACGAGTAGTCATGCATGTTGATGAGGGCAGTCCCATTTCTTCGAAAATGGATAAAATTTGCTTTCTTGAGCTGAAGTTCTTCATCAATATCATGACTGAAAAGTTTGCTTGGAGCTTGAAAGAAGGAATTTGTGTTTATGGAACAAATGAAATAGGATTCTTTTTGGTAAATAATTCGGAAAAGCGGCCAAGCAAAAAGACAAAAGCTTTTAAGGTTTTGTTTTCTTTCGTATTCTTCAATGGTAGCTCTCCGTGAAAAAAATCTCTTCTCTAATCCTTTGAAGCTGTCAATATTGCAAAAAAAGGCGTATTTTTAAATCGGCCGTTCGCTCGACTGGATTTGAAGTCCTTTTAAACCAATCAGCGAATTGGGGCTCAACTACTCAAAGGCGGAGTGGTTGTGAGGAGAGGTAGTCAAAAACAAGACGAGCTCGCTGAAGTTTCAAAGTGCAACCTTCTGCAACAGCAAATCAGAGAAAATTTAAAAAGGAATTCGGAATCAGTGAATGAAAATTTCAATGGCGCTTGAAATCAAGGTTGGTGTCATGGGCAGATTTGCTAAAAGCAAGTCTTTAAATGGTATGAGGGAAGGCTACTTCAACTGTCAGGGCAAAGACGAATTAAACTAGAGTCGCTTTTTAAAAGCCTGATTTGGCCTTCTTGATTTTATTCCAACTATTGTTGAAAAGATCATCGAATTTAATCTGTATTTTGCGACAATGATCTGTTCGCCCTTCGTTCGCTGTGTTGTTACGCATCAACGAATTGAGTTTCCTGCGAAGGTAAACGCAATCACCAGTTTACTTCAACAAGAGAAAATTGTGAACATCATTCGGTCGTAGAAAACGTTAAACATACAAAAATTGCTTTAGTTTGTGATTTTGTTGTTTAAGGATTTTAGAAAGGAGCTAAAATATGGGTTTCGGAGCTAATTATGCCAAAAGATTTTCATAAAAGGGGAAAAGCAATAGAGCAAGGAAATGCATTTGTCATATACTGATTTAAGGGTTTATTTAAACAGAACTCACCCTAATTCTCGTTTTGTACGTTTGCTAGCATTTTCAATCTAGAGAAACGTTCTTTGAGCCGAAAGAATTGTAACAATTGTATAAATTCACTGAAGTTTCGACGTCATGATTATTGGAGTAAAACAGCGATCTGCTCCAATGAGTTCGATAATTTGAATTTGAGACGTTTGTGAATATTTTGTCAGTATGTCTGACTAACAGTGAGTGTTGTTTAACAGTCTTGAATGAATTGGGAACACTCATCGTAAATCATGACACAATCAACTTTATACAATTTCCATAGGAGAGTGTGCTCGAGAGATTCTTCCTGAAGTAATTAATGCTGCTCACTTAAGCCATTAACAATGTGGAGCCAGTTGGAACTTATGCTCAGTTTATGCGTGTTATTGGATGAACTGTGGTCGTAGCAAGATTCCGGTTTCCTCAGGCAAACGGAAAGCGCACCAAATGAAAAATAAGATGGAAGAATATTCGTTCACGTTAAGGACAGGATAGAGTTAATTCAAATTTTATGTGATTACAACACTTTCGAAATTGTATTTATTTCCTAGGAATTCCAAGCTGGTAAATATTTTGTGGAGAGCCATCCAAAGAGAGTTAAGCCTTACGGTCCTGCGCCTAAGCGCGCAAAGGTTTCGCTGCCGGATGTACCGTCAAGTCGTGTACAGGACACCCGGCATGCTTTCACTGTTGATGACATACAAAAATGTCTCTTCAACAAATCAGCTGTTAAACCAGAAATCGCTCGGGATTTAACTACCAAGAAACATGGATTTAATTGTTTCTGTAAGTATAGCAAATGCAACGGTACGATTAAACAGTTCTAAAATTTTTCCAAGGCATCATGTCACCAGACTCGGATCTCGTGTGGCTGATTCCCTTTCGTGAGTTTCCTTTATCAGTAATCCTGTTAATTCGTTCTTGCTGACTCGTTACATACTCCTGTTTCCGCTTGTTTCCTACCACTTTCTTTGTATTTCTATTATTGTTTACAACCAGTTTAATCCTGTTTTAGGGTGTGACGCAAGCACCACAAATCTCAGCTTCAAGTGTCCGCGTCACAAACACGAAACACCTATTCGTCATTATAACTCCGACCTATCGCTTGCTGTATGGTCACTTCCTCCTGAAGTTGAGTTGTGTGCCTCTTGCATACCTGGAGAGGGATACGGTGTCCGCGCCAAGCGCACGATTCCTGTTGGAGCATGGATTGGTCCATACGAGGGAAAATACCTGAAGCCAGAGGATTTGGCTCCACTCGCGGACACATCTTATATGTGGGAGGTAGGATTTGTTGTCAGAATGACGCGTTCGCTTTTCACATCACATCGTCGACCGAAAAGCTCTCAGTACCCTACTCGCAACAACACGAAGGAAGCCGTCGTACCATGCAAAAAAAGAAACTAACAGTATGCGTTAATACTGAAAAGACCCCCGTATTAGCCAGTAGAAATCTTGGGTTTCTCATTTATGTTCGGGCTGTTCTTGTACCACTCACATTGTCTTCCTTTTTTCCCATCCTTAGATCTACAAGGACGGTAAACTGGCGGGATTTGTTGATGGAAGTGACGAAAAAGTTTCAAGCTGGATGCGGTTTATCCGTTGTGCCCGACACAAAAAAGAACAGAACCTGTTTGCTTTCCAATATTTGGGAAAAGTCTATTACCGCACATTCAAGGCCATTCAGCCCGGAGAAGAAATGCTGGTTTGGTATGACGAAAAATACCCACAGTACCTTGGGCTTCCTGGTGTCATATTTGATATGGCCGCGACTAATACTGCTGGTGAGAATCTAGCTAGCCAATCATTACGATTTTTTAATGTAAGGTCATCGTAATATATTAGGACAGAGAGTTAATAAAATTCTTACTTTTATCAGCAGGGTCAAATTACCCGCCGGAGGAATCAGGAACTTTTCTGCCTCAAGAGGGAGAAAATTCATCTGCAATCGAGACTGTGATGACACCAAATCAATTTCCACCCACTCCTCCCAGCTCGGTACCTTCACCCGCCACCCCACCTTCACCCGACAGTCAGCCAAGCTCTCCCACTAAAGCAATCAGCAGCAAGCCGGTTAGTGGCCAACAACAAAAAGTGGGGTCTGCCTTCGATTTTTCAGTCGCCAGTGTAAACTGTGAGAAGTCACCGTTTCCCTTGTCGCCCCCTCTCTCCTCACCCTGCGGCATTAATAGGGACACCGCCTCACCTAACCAAAATGAAGATAAAAGTAAAATTTCGTCTTCAGGTAAACAGCCTTCTTTATTTGCCGGTATCACTGAGCTGAGCTTATGGAAATGCGGCCAGTGTAAAAAGTCGTTCCCTCAGCGGATCATGCTCCAAGTACATGTATGCAATGAAGCTCCAAAGAAGCCTTATCAATGTGGCCACTGCGCACAAAGCTTCTCCTCACCAGCACAGCTGCGTGCGCATGCTGTCACTCATATCAGTAAGAAACCATTCAAGTGCGGTTACTGTTCCCGCGCTTTTGCCGGCGCCACGACCTTGAACAACCACATTAGAACACACACTGGAGAAAAACCATTCGTATGCGACAAGTGTGGAAAGAACTTTACACAGGGATCTCAACTTAGCAGGCATCAGAGAATACCTGGAGACTGCGCGGTACAAGTGTAAAAAATAGGGATTTTGAAGAAAAATGACGCTCGGCATTAAAGAAAAAGATTTTTAGATTTGAATATTTGTCCAGATGAGAGCATTTTTCCTAGGGGAATACAATACAAAACTAACATCAACCTCCCGAACATTTTTGTTTCTTTAAGGGGTGAAGGTCCATTTTTAACTGATAAACTAAACAATTTGTGAATCGTGATTTTGGGCAGAAGTTAGGGAAAGATTGAACATTGTTCTCATTATGAAGATGCAAGTGTAGAGAAAAAAGAGCTGTCAATGCCTTTTGAAATTTTTATCGGAAGACTCGGTACATTTGCATTGAGCCACTTGTTTCAGTGTATGTAAGCTTGTAAATTTGGAATTTTTTACCCAAATCCCGTGGGTTCGCTTTGTTCAAAAGCACCTCGCCTAACGTGACTACGCGATCGCGCGCGCACTCTACACGCTTCCGCTGTGTTTGTGTAATCAATTTGTCCTGTTTTTTGTGTCTTGGGTTTACCGTGTCAATGCTCTTTCTTGAGTATTTTACGATCGAATAAGGGTTTGTTTTCTTCTTTTTTCAAGAGCACAACCATATTTAAACTTCTGAATGGCAAGGTTCTTGAAGGTTCGGAATTAAAAGCACAGAACATGAGATAATTATATTTCATCTGTCTCTCCAATAAAAGAATCAACTCCTTATGTATTCCATGCAATTCAGCTAAAAATGCAGCTAACAATATTGAATATGGATTTTTTTAAAGTTAGTATCTAATAAGCCTCTTTCAACATATTATTCAACTTGTTTGCTGTTCCGCTCCGTAGTTCTTCTGAGTGCTTTCCTTAGGGGATGCATGTTTCTGGAAATTTAAATGCCCTTGACTTTAAAATCAGTTCCGTTTCATTGGTTGCTTTCGTGTTCGTTTTTCTTGCAGTTTTCACTGCTTTTATGCGGGTCATATCTAGCAAAACTAGAAAACATGTCGACGCAACTAGAATAATTTTGTAATTTCATCGCCTTTAGGCTCCATCTAAGATTTGTCTAAAGAACCAATAACAATTCACAGTCCATTGATTTCTTTGAAGAAACAAAGACGTTACCGACTCAATATTGATAGCTGATGGCTTGATTTTCTCTTCTAATGCAAGTTATTTTGTCATCACATTCATTAATCCTGATCATTACCATGTAAATGGAGAGAAAGAAAGCACTGAGTTTGTCTGGAATATTGGATCCAGCGAGCCATAATAAATAACTAAAACTAAAGCGAATATTAACCCTTAACGAAATTCAAATCCCGTTTTTATTAATGCGACTGCAATAAGCTTGTTAGGCTTTGCATTGTGCACACTCTTAATGCCCCAAGAAACCATGTCCTTTCAATAACAACTCTCTCTTACTTAATACTGTTTAATAATATTAATGAAGGTGATTGGGGGGTGGGGGGGGGGGGGTTTACTTTCTAAAGAAACAATATTGCCGCCTCAGTGAGGAATGAAACACAAAAATTATGTTTTATAAAACCATAGTTAGTAACTAACTATGATAAAACTAGTTGATAAACATAAATTGATCGCCGCGTGAGCTGACCTTTGGAGCGTTGTCTCTTTGGGCGAAACGGCAAATAGAACCAACGCCCTACGAAGGGCTGATGACGCTCGAAACGTCAGCGCACAAATCCGGCTTTCTTACGTGTTTTATTTACCTTTATCAACTAGTTTGATAAAATGAAATTTTCATGTTTGATAGTTTTGACCTAGTGAAAAAAGCCACTTGAGCAGTGAGTTGGTTATCTTGCGCTCTTTGTTTCCTTTTTTAACACTAAGTCATTAAATGTTATGTAATTAATCCCATTCAACAGCGAAAACGTGATCCTGACTACCACACACTGTTGTTGCAACTCTCTCTCCTCAGTACCTCCCCCGGCATCTAGCTGTCTTGCACAGAGAGGGCTTAAATGTTGTTTCCTGTTTTTCCTTGGTTTTATTTCAATGACTTATTGGTCAAAAGCAGGAGTAAATTACCTGTCAAATTACATCTGTGACCCAAAAATGTTATTTGCTATTTGCCTCTGGCTGACATTCCAATGATCAAATGACCACGTAAACCGCGCAAATGAGTTTCCATAATTGCATTGCATATTTAATTCGAATTAAAGGTGTTGCATCAGAGCATCAACTATCTAGGCAAATATATGTTCATCTATCTGAGAAAGGCGTGAATCGTTTTTCTGTGCTCTAACCTTTAAAGTACTTCTAGCACGTTTTTCAATTGCCCTTTTACTTTCATTTATCTTTCCCGACCTTCCTTCAACCGCTCTTTCTTACATTTTCCTTTCACCGGAAATAATAGTCAAAAGGGCACGAGCACTAAATCACGCTTTCCGTTATGGTAAACAGTCCCCTGGGATTCCTTCGTGCTTGTGCAGTTGAGAGGCTTGAGTAAAAGTCTTTCCACATCTTTCGCACAGAAATGGTTTTTCTCCGGTGTGCGTGCGTACGTGATTATGGAGAGTGGTCGCTCCAGCAAATGATCGAGAACAATAACCGCACTTGAACGGCTTCTCTCCGGCGTGAATGACTGCGTGCATGCGCAGTTCGTTGGGATAATCAAAGGACTGATTGCAGTGACCACAGTGATAAGGCTTGTGGGGCCTATTAGGACACACATGAATCTGCAGTACTGACCGTTGAGCGAATGATTTTCCACACTGTCCACAATTAAGAACGGTTGCATCAGTACTATCCGAACTGTTGTCTTCCTCATCACTATACTTTATATGGTATTCTTCAGCTGACAAAACTTCTTCGTTACATTTCCCACCGCGGTTAACAGTGACATCATGAAATCTATCAATTGTCTTATTTCGTTCAACACCTCTCCCTGCTCCATGAGATACGACCTGGCTTATACTGTTGGAAGAGTATCCCCCTGTCACTTGCGAATTGAATTGCTTCTCTGTCTCAGTGTATGTCCGTGATGCTTGATTGACAGAATCGTGGCCAGTCAGAGACGCTTGGGGGCCCACACTACTCACGGAAACACTCCGACTCGAGCGACGTTTGACACGAGAGTAATCATATGACCGATTTCGTTTAGATACTGATGATGTGGATGAAGGAAAATGAGCATGCGCGGATCCTTGAAGACTTTCTCGTGGAAGTGTGACCGTCATTTCAGGGTGTTGTCTCAAATCTAAATAAAATATCAAACAATTCAGGTAAGTATGGTGCGAAGCAGATTAACTTGAACTCCACATTGACTCTATACGATTTTTCCATTTTTTTTCCTTAAAAGGCTTAAGACAGCCTTGTGCGGGCCTTTTTCTCCGCAAAGTGTTGGTGGGTGGCGCAGAAAATCTTAGAACCCTTAAACACCTACCTTCAAGTTTTTGCGTCCCTCTTCCCCTATTGTCTGACGAAAGAAAGAGAAACCTGCTCCCCACTGTGTAGTCCTACTCCGGAACTTTGGTTTTATCAACGGAGTTGATAATGTAAATTGGCCACCGTACAGAGATTCTAAAAGCTGACGTTTCGAGCGTTAGCCCTTCGTCAGAGCCTTTCGTCGATTCGCTCTGACGAAGGGCTAACGCTCGAGACGTGGGCTTTTAGAATCTCTGTACGGTGGCCAATTTACATTATCAACTCCGTTGATAAAACCAAATGTTTGTATACTACTTCCCCACCGACGCAGCACCACAATTTCTTTAGAAACTACCCCCTTCTATTCCGGAACTCCCTCTTACCCCTCCCTGAAAATGGGCCGGGAATCCAGGCGGGAAAAGAGCGAGTCCTGTATTACTTGCAGGCGCATGCTCGGAATGTTGCAATCATGTTGCATTAGATACCAGGCTGGAACTCCGACAACAAAAAGATCTTTTTGGTCTTAGCGCTTTGAAAATTTAACTGTTTTCTTACCACTGTAGTCGCATCGTAGAGCACATTCCAAAGTGGTCCTTGATGATTCATTGATTACTGTAGACACATAAAATCACCTGGTCAATCTGTAGCACTACAACTGGCAACAACGACTACACACGAACGAACAGCACTACCACTTTTGCCGTTATGAAATCTTCGATGACGTAATGGTCTTAATTAATCTGCAACTTTCTTCAGGATATGTATGGGTTTGAACGATGCGATAATAACACTATTAACAACTTACAGCTTTCTTTCTTAAAAGTCACGATTAAATTTAATTGGTTTTTTACAGGAGCAATGGGCTAGCAAAGTAGTCACACGAGTCACATAATTCAAGAATTACGTTATCCACGGCTATCTTTAGTACGCACATTCCATGGATGACGTAAGGCCTTTTATGTATTCAATAATCGCTTCAAATCAAGCGCTTCAATGACACAGAAACGCAATATATTTTGTACTAAATAAAGAGTGGTATATTCATAAAATGTTAAGTACATTAACGTTTTAACAGCGTTTGGTGAATAAACATCATAAGTTGCGTGATTTGAAGTCTCACTGACTATATGGCCGAGTGGAAGTTTGGGTCTGTTCACCGACATAACGAAAACTAATTGTTGGTTTTCACTCACAAAAGGAAGCGTTTGCATAATAATAGAGTTCAATTCCCGGAGGATTTGGTCGAGGCACCAACATGGCCGCATTTTCTTTGTTTAGGGGCACCAACATGGCGGTCGTGACGTCATGTGAAAACGGAGTATAAACAACGTGCAGAACAAGAACCGCGCTCGGCCCATGGCCGCGCGGTTAAAAAATCGTATATGAAAATTACCGTGTGATTTGCGGTGTCAGGAAAATAACATCGAAATTATGCCTTGTCGTGTCCAAACGAGGAGAAAAATCACGATCGCAGTGATGTTGGAAAATTATTGCCAAATAAATGAAACGACTGAGGGAAAATCCGTCTGTGCAAATGCTGAACTGGTAAAGATAGCATAGGATTTCACTAACTGAGCAACAAAACGGCTCGGAGCCAAAATTTCATATTATCTACAGTACTTCATCTCTTACAATGAGTGTCAGAAGGAAAGTGCTTTTAAGTAGCATTTTTCAAGGGTTTAGTGGAATGAAAATCATCTTCATCCTCATTAATTATTATTCACGAAAAAATTTTGACCCGAAAAAAAATCTTGACAATTAACGTCCGGATAATCGATCTTTGACTGTGCATATATATGTATAAATTCGTGGGCAACGTGGTCAGCAAGAGCCGACGTATGATAACCATTAATTAATGCATTAAAATGTTCCGTTTTCTGTCATGCAATCGTCGTTTTGTTTTCCCGATATAAAAATCATTGCAGTCCCAATAGGCAGCTCTATATACAATCTCAGCCATTTGGCCACGGCTAAGTCTATCCTTCTAAGGAAAGAAAAAATTTAATACGACGAATGCTTTGAAAAGTTACTCAAAGGAAAATTTACTCTGAGTAAATTTTAACCATTCTAAAAATTGCTGTAAATTACTCTGTTTATCACCGTTGTTTGTGTATTATTCCTGATAAAACTGAGATGGCCAAAGGATAAGAGTATTTACGACATTTTTTATCTAACTGTTTTACATTGGGTATCCAAACAATTTGTCCCCGATTTTGAAAAAAAAGCACTACTAATTAACTATGCCCAAATAAGGAATTTTTTTCCAAATATGGCTTTTCCCCCAGTTTTGGGGGAAAAAATTGTCGTCATTCCGTGCATGCGCTTGGAAGTAATACAGGACGACAGGACTCTCTCTTTTCCCGCCTGGGTTCCAGGCCCATTTTCTGTGCGGGGTAAGAGGAAGTCCCGGAACAGGACTATTCACTGTGTGGAGCATTGCACCTGCATCGCAGGGGGTCATGGGTTTGAATCCCGTTGGAGCCACCTGAATTTTTCAGGTGTCTTCAAAAGACAATTGCTTAAATTGTCTACATAAGTGCGAGGATTATTCCTTTCTCTTTCGTCTGTGGCCCGCACTACAAATATAAAGTTCTTTGGCATTACAAAGCCATATATTTTTTTCTGATGTAGCGGTCGCGTGAAAGCTGGACAGAGATCAAAAGGGGAAAGGTGAGAGCAGAAGAAAGGAGACGTCTAGCTCAGCCCTTTTTGTACTCCACGCAAAAGCTTTGTTTACGACGCAGTACAAGCAAGGAACTACTGCATTTGCTGTCTTACCACTAGAAGATTCACGGAAGGTCTCACGTATCTCTAGGGGGATTCCCATGTATTGAGGATACTTCTCATCGTACCACACCAATAGCTCTGTCCCAGGAGGAATGTCTCTAAAGGCTTTGTAGTAAACGTTGCCGCAATACTGAAAGGCAAACATGTTCTGCTCGTTTCCGTGTCGTGCACAGCGAATGTACCGCATCCAGCTTGCCTTGCTTTCGTCATGTCCATCAATGTAATAAAGAAGCTTTCCCTCGTGATATATCTGGAAATACAAATTGTTTCCTTAGCAATTAAAATGAGACGAAAAACTTCGTTGGCAAAATTACGGCTGTCTCATTGCTGCGCGCAAACGATGAAGTTTACCTCCCACATGTACGTGGCATCTGTTCCAAGAGATACTTGATCAGGTCTCACTCTTACTCCCTCGTAAGGTCCAATCCAGGTTCCCGTAGGGATGAACTGCTTTGCACACACTCCATAACCCGCCCCTGGGATCCCAGACGAGCAAAGGCCAACCTGACTTGGGAACGACTCCAGTGCGTACGGCCAGTGAATGTGTTTACTATTTGTTTTGTTGTTGTTGGCTGTTGTTTCTGCTTTGAGTTCTTGATGAGAGCTATGTTTTTGGCATACATTTCCTTTCTCTTGATGACCTCCGTTACACCCTAGAATACGAAGAGGTTTCTTATAAGCAGAGCCGTAGAAAGTGCGTGCCTTTCTTACTCAAGCATAAAACTGACACAAAATTGGAGCTACTTCGCGATGCGTTCGTCAGCCGGCAAATATCAACGGTGTGTATTCTCATTTACAAAATTAGATTCCCCGGTGCCTGATGCTCTTTATGCTTCTTTCATCCTTTATGACATTATCTGTTTACAGATCATTCCGAATGCAATGATTTAAATGTCTAGTCTGCGCATTACTTGCAAATACATGTAGTTTTCAAAAACTGATGTCCGAAATATTAATTTCGTTGTACTGCTTGTCTACTTATCTAGACGTGTTGTTTTTCAATTGTCTATAAAGCGACAGTTGCCTAAATTGTCCAGCCAGCTAAGCCTAGTTCGAGCATCATTCAGTTCTCTCGTCATACGTGTTGATTTGTTATGCTTTGCTGACGGGGTCTTCCTTCTGCTCACTGCTCACCCAAATCTAATAATTTCTATTTTTAATGCAAGGGTATGATATTTCTATGTAAGACTCTCTAATGAATGGAAAGAAAACAGGTGTGCAAATAATGATTGAAATGAAATCCCCAACATCTTAAGGTACCATTGCGGCTTGAGCTGCAATATAATCTACAATTCTTATTAACAAAAACCCCGTCATCCACTTACAATAGCTGTATTCTTCCTGTTTATGCTGAAGGGAATTTTTCAATTCTTCCTCGCTTACTGGTGTAACTTCATTTCGTTTGTACAAACATTGGTGAAGATCTGCCGGAGTAAAGACAACTGCTTTTGTTGAGGGGTGCGGGAACTGATTTTGTGAGACTTGAAAACGCTCATTGTGGCTTGGATGCGTAGTCTCAGACTTTGAAAATCCAGCGTTTTTCATCTTTGTTAACATGAAAAATAAACCACGTTAGCACTCTTATAAAATATAGTCAGATCAGAAAACAAGTATCCAGTATTGTTAGGCGATGAACGTTTACAACTGCGTCATTCCAAAATTACCAATGTCGTAATACCGCACTGGTTGTATAATGCAACTTAAAAATCAACTCTTGTATTACTTAGCTCCTTAAGAGTTTTTAGGAATTATTATCAGCGATACAAAACAAGAATTATTATAGTATGGAGAAGAAACCCTGATCGTTGAGAGCGTAATTTGGACTAGCTACTCAAACCGAGTTGTAACGAAATTGTGACGTAATTTATTCTAAAGTGACCGTTATTTGCCTTTACTTGTCCCGCTCATTGCATGAATTATCATGATTACCATAGTAGTGTTTTGATTTAAGCGTTTCTGTCGCCCCAGATAAGTATTAAGCCTCGCTAATTGAGAATCAGTTTGTATTTTCACTATTGTACATATTATGTACATTAGGAAGATTACGGATATTCACATCCCGCGTTATTCCGCGCTCGCTTTGATCGATAGGTCTTGCTTAGCTTATAAATACCAAGTTGCATGCCACTTAGGTAACTCTTTATTATTTTATTTTACGACAGGAAATTTCATTGATTCTTTATGTGCCTCTTGAGCATTTCGTGAGTAGCTGCAGTAGATTTGAGCTTTGTCTTAGTAAACCAAGTGGAACGAGGATAAGAGAAATGCAAATTTTGCGTGAGAAGTTCCATACTTTTGAAACGAGATGGGACTCGTCAGGGTGTCCAGCACCTTAAAATACAAATGATGTTAATTAAGATGTTTGTTCCTAGATAAAGAAGGAGTATCGAGATTCTGTATCTGGTAATGTGTGCGAAACATTGCAAATACCCAACGGGCAGAGGAGCTTTCTTATTAGTTATGGTCAGGCATTGTCTTGAGTCTGCTTGAGTCTCGTGCACTTCTTTCCTGTTCAACTCGGATTTCAGCTCTAAATCCAAGAGCTGTTCGCAGACATCAAGATTCATCAATCTACTTTCGCAAAGAAAAAGGTGCTGCTTTTTCTTCGAAGCAGTGAACATCTATTACTCAGACAAAAAAATTTCTTTAACTTACCTAGCGTCTTGCCTCTTTCCGTTCTGTAGTTTATGGAATTTTTCGTTGGTGTATTGTTAAGAGAATGCAGTCTGTAGGCCACGAAATTCTATGTGAAATTCATCCGTTGTTTACAAACTTGTCGCATTAAACCATAACGCCGAGTTCATTTGGGATCAGGTAGGGAAGTCTCTTTCAAAACAAAGGCTGTATTGTTGAGTTCCTCTCATGCATTGCAGAACAACTGTCCATGTTTGCGTGGGCGAAAAGCCAATGATAATTTGGATTGATTTACTCATTGTGACGTTGAACTTAAAATATATGATTATATAATACTACCTCTGGTTTGAGAGCTTTCCCAGTGCTGTACATATTTCAGAAATTTTGATTGATGTAGTGAATATTACCAAAGAATGCCTTAACGTTTCTACGTCATGCATATCTAACAAGTCGTCTCGCTTTTTGCGTAAAACACTCAAATGAACAGTTCACTGATTTGAAATCTTTCCGGCATTGTTTGTTTGCCAGCAACAAAGAAAGGACAATGGTTTGGACGAGACGGACGCCGTTAACTTATTCTACCACTGGCATCTCGTTCAAATTTGTCAAATTTGCATGTGACTGAGGCAACGCAGCAGCTGCGTTGGCGTGTGATGTTACCCGACGATAGACTAATCATGACTTTTTTGCAAAGAAATTGGTCAAGGCGCTGAATCCAAAAGCAAAATGCACTTCTTCTACCTAGTAGAAACAGAGTATTAATGTGTTTCAGGGGTCACAACAAAAATGCTTTCCACAATTATAATTATATGATGAAAGACAGAGATAACCACTAAAATGTGATTATCAACTTACGGAGGGCGGGCTGCTGGCCGCTGCAGCCCTTCTTAGCGATCTAACTAATCACATCCATATGTTTTTTTATGACAGTCGTGATATTTCTTGTAACAGCTCTCAGCAGCCGTGTCAACGAATTCTGATTGGTAAATAGCGATGTTCCATTACGACCTCGTTCCCAGGTCGACAAAAAGAGCCTGGGAACGAGGTTGGTCCTATTAATTTGAGTGCGAATCTGGTCAGCGGAGAGTCACGGAACAAACAAAGAAAACAAGAAGGGGAAAGACGGAGCTTTCTTTCTCTTTGTTATTATTTTTTCTTAATTTTAAAGCATGAGGAAGAGTAAACACATCTTTGGATTATAAAACAAATAAAAATGACAGAAAGGTCTGGTTTTTGGTAATGACTATTCTTAATCAGCAAAATTCTTTTACAAATGAGAGAAGTGATTCTCGCACTTGGCTGGGCAATTTAAGCTACTCTCCGCAAAATTCGGGTGGCTCCAACGGGATTCGAACCCAGGACCTCTGCGATGCCGGTGCGATGCTCTACCAACTGAGCTATGAAGCCACACAGTTGGGAGCAAGTTAACTAAATTTGTTGAAATCATTTGTTCCCGTGAAGATTTCGATGACTGAAATGAAATGAAATGAATGCCTACTTGAAGTGCGGTTTATAGACATTCATATTTCATTGCAAAAAATCTTTTAGAAACAATACATGTTGTGCAACTTTGAATTTAAAGAAAAATTCATATTCGACCTGGCCTGAAGTTGACTACTCCTCTCGGTTCCAGTCACCTGACCGCTCACCTCGAGCGCATTTCGTCAAATATGGAGGACGCAGTGAAGATAGTCTAGTTCGCGTCACCATGTTTTAAAATCATACGAAGCAAAAAAAAAAAAAAAATGAAACAAATGATGAAAAGGTACGTTGTATCAGGTCTTACTCCATAATTTATTTGGATAAGGGCAAATGTTTCTTTAGATCTAATTATAATTAGAATGGATGAATGTGCACTTTAATAGTGTAATGGGTTTTTGCGTGACCATACCAAATATGGGTAACTCCTCATTTATGATTGTCTTTTGATTGTCTTTGCCTGTGCAAATTATAACATTGGTGTCAGAAGTGGGATAGAGCCGTCTGGGCCTAGAGAGTATGGATGACGAAAGCTGAGAAATTGTTATTAAAACGCGGGATGCAAGCGACGCCGGCATGGAACTCACTGTTCCATCCTCCCAGCCGAAAGAGTTCGGCCGATTAGGGGACACGTATGGATGACATGTTACGCGCTTTACAGTCGATAACAAAACAGAACCAAGCAATAAAAGACAAGTTGGGACAACAAGGACTGAGAATCGAGCTTCAAGTACAGGAAATGTTTCAACGAGTAGAAGATTTGAGCACTCGAGTAAACAGTCGAGTAACTCAATTAGAGACGGGGCACAAATTTCAAGAAGAAAAACTTCCTGTGAGTATTTGCACAATATAATGGAAGGGGAATTTGCCAAAAAGGATGGATTCTCTCGACTTTAGGCAAACGTTTTGGAGGGTGACATTAGAAAAAGATTCAAGGAAACAAACGAGCGCTTTACAAAAAAATTACATTAAAACCAGGGATAAACTAACAATAAAAAGTAGATTAAAGGCTATAAAACTACATAATAAGAAGCTTTAAAAAGCAAAGTCTTCAACTTGGATTTAAAAGAAGAAAGGGAACAACAAGATCTGAGTTCCAACGGAAGGGTATTCCAAACAGAAGGAGCGGCCATCGTAAAGGACTGGCCACCATAGGTCTTAAGATTTAATCCAGGTTTAAAAAGCAACAATTTGTTTGAAGATCATAAGGAGCTACTAGGTGTATAAGGTTTTATGAGCTCAGTGATATAATCATGTGCAGAACCATGAAGAGTCTTGAATGTAATGACAGCAATTTTAAAAGTGATCCTCTGTTCAATAGGGAGCCAATGAAGCTGAATAAGCGAAGGAGTGACATGTTCGTATCTACTGCTAAGATGAATGAGCCTTGCAGCACTATCAAGGACACTCTGCAGACGTTGTAAAATACATTTTGGCTGACCATAGAGCAGCGAATTACTCCGGTATCAAAGCATACTGGGCCCAATCGGACTCCCTGGCTCTCCGAAGTGGTGTACTGTACCATCGATGGGAATCTCCTGAACATCATGGTGGGGTGACGTGGCAGCTGGTACTTCCAACCGAACTCCGCGCTACTGTGCTAAAACTCTAGTGGGTGGCTACCTGGGGTTCTCCAAGACCTTAGGCAAAGGCCGTGAAAGATTTTATTGGATCCCTTGTCGCCGTGATGTTGAAAAATTGTACCGCAAGTGTTACCTTTGTGCTTCCAAAAAAAGGACCAAAAGTGACACAGAGGTCACCCCTGCAGCTCTACAACATTGGGGAACCAATGGAGTTTGCCATTGACGTCCTTGGCCCACTTGCAGAAACCAACCTTGGCAAAAAATACATTTTGATTGCTAAGGATTACTTTAGTAAATGTCCAGAGGCTTATGCCCTCCCGAACCAGGAAACAGTTATGGTGACTGATGTTCTAGTGTCGCAGTTCTTTAGCAGGTCTGGTTTACCCGCTGAGCTCCATTCAGACCAAGGTCGAAACTTCGAGTCTCGCTTGTTTTAGGAGGTTTTTTTGCTTACTTGGAATCCATAAGACTAGGACAACCGCCTTGCATCCCCAGTCTGACGGCGTGGTGGAACGCTACAACCGCACTCTTGTGAGTCAGCTGGCTGCCTTCATAGAAAAAAACGTTCACCAGGGAGACTGGGACCTGCATTTACCGCTCCTGTTGATGTCCTATTGGACAGCTGTCCACGAGACTATCAAGTTTACCCTGCCATGCTCACGTTTGGACGAGAACTACGTGTCTCCTCGGATCTGCTCTTGGGGCGCCCGCACGACGACGTGGAGAATCAAAGCTACGCAGAGTGCGCTCATAGATTAAGATCCTCCACTTTACCAGGGATCACCAACAGACCAGCAGCCAGAGGATGAAGAGGCGTTATGACATGCGCAGTGTTGCCTCTACCTTCAGTAGGGTAGCAATGGTGTGGTTGCACAATCCTCAACAGAAGAAAGGGTTATCTCCCAAGCTCAGCCGGCCGTGGGGGAGGGCATATGTTGTGGTAGACCGCATCAGTGATGTCGTGTACAGAATCCAGAGAGGCCCCCGGGAAAGACCAAAAGTTGTTCATAGAAACAGGCTGTGGACGAACCGTGTCACGACTCGTGGCTGGTCGAGGATCAGCCTGGGGAACGGCAGGAGTCTGAACTCGAAAGAGGCGTTCCACAAAAAACCCTGATGAGCAATGCTGGCACTAAAGCCAGGTGCAACCGTCGCAGAGTAAGAGGTCGACCCCCCAGATCCAGTCCCAAGAACCCCCCAGCCAGTGAGGAACCTGATGAATTGGAGGAAACGTCTCTCTTGCATAGGGACCAAGGATCCGTCAGACGTTCCCAACGGAGACGACGCAGACGACCCCTCAGACACAAGGTCTTTGTTACGGGTGACATTGCAGAGAGAGTGCAACCTTTCTTTTGCTCTTGAACGTTTTAATTTTGTTTGTTTTGCCTTTATGAACATCGAACATTTCATTCAGGCTGTTGATGTTATCCGGGAAGGGGCAGTTTCATGGCTTCTTGCGTGACAAGACCAAATATGGGTAACTCCTTATTTGGCAGAGAGCGGTTGTTTTGGCGCGAGAGTGAGTGAGCGAGTGTAAGTGAGCGTCGAGTCTTTTTGATTATCTTTGTCTGTGCAAATTGCAACAATTCGATTAACTTGTTTGTTTGTCAGTTTAAACAAACAACAGTTGCCTTGAAGACGTAACGTTGATGGCAGTACTTGTTTGCAGTCGAAACCATCATGTCTTCGATCATATGGCGTTATAGCTGGAAGTGATTTCACTATGTCCCATGGTAAGTTAAATAATATCAACCTGTTGGCAGTCATAACCTCTTTTTTTGTCGAATATTAAGTGCCTTTCATCTTTGTCACAAATAACGTTTTATTTTGAGTGATTTACAATTTGCTGCTGATTGATAACCATGAATCCAAAACTTCGCATGTACATTTAAGTTCAACTTTTCTTGTGATGATCATATGTACACGAGTCATAATTTGACTATTTACAGGAATGTTATAAATTGCAAATAGAAAACATGTTGCTGTGTGTCTGTTCAATTAGGGAGCTTAAGTACACAAGTTTTTGAGACGCAGATGGCAACCGGAAGATATAAACATTTCAAATTTCAAGCACCAGGACAGTTGTGTCTCCCAGATTTTTGTACTCATATTCTCTAATGGAGAAACGATACTTAACAATGTAAATGTCGTTGTGTGAAGACAAGTAAAAAGAGAAAACAGCTCACTTCTGGTTGCCGTCCGCATCTCAAAATGCACATGCTTAAGCTCCCTAATAGATCAGTATCACAGATGACGTCAAAATGTGGTAAGAACAAAAGAGTGGCCGCCGAGTGTTTCACTGATGTCCTTACCACATTTTGGCATCTTCTGTGATCTGTTACTGAACGGAGGCAGGGCAATATGAAATTTATTTCTTTTATAAAATAGCAAATTAAACGTTTTTGATGGTGATGTCAGCTATGTGTCTAATAGATCATAGGTGACCATAGGTGAGAACCAACCAAAATACTTGAATTATTAAGCTTATTACATAAATGGTAATAATGTTCTAGTATGCCACTGTGCTTAGGCTTAATCTATTTGCTTCCCCATGGCAACCAAATCAGACAGACATTTCCAAGTGAACGTCCTCTGTAGTACTGCAAAGTCATGTGATTGATTTTAGTCACTTCCTCATAAAAAGACAGCTTGCTCCCTCTTGATGTCATGAAAGGGCAACTGATAATCACCAGTAATATTATTGAGGCCATACAGTGGTAAAACTAGTGCGTAGCTCTGGTACTAGTAGTTGTGTGGTAACTTTGAACTTTGACAGTATAAAGCAGAGTCTATTGGTAGTCCCTTCTGTCTTTGTGAGAAGATAGTTGCTTTGGAATTGGTTTTTAAGTTGTCACGTCTTATGTTTCCCTCATTTTGTCTCATTGAAATATCCAGGTGGTGAGTGGGAACATAATTGCTATAATCGGTATTTTCCAGGTACCGGTAATTTTGTTCATTATGAGGTGAGTGAGAAAAGGAACTTGTACTATCCGTTGGCCCACGAGTAAATTTAACAGGACTACAGAGATTTGGTGCAGGTGATGGAGGAGGGCTGGGGAAAACTGAGTCTGCAATATATGTGTCCAGTGGCTGATTATACTTGATTTTTCGCTTTAGCTGAGGAGAAACCACTATGACTTCATGTGGGTGTGGACTGCTACCTGCATAAAATATTATAAGAGAAATGGAATGAAGAATAATTCATAATTTTCAGTTTCTTTTCTTGTACAGCCCAATGAATATTTAGTGAAATATGAATTTAGCTGCAATTATCCTGGTGCAAGGTACTTGGAATAATATCTATGATTCCTGGCTGGAGTTGAACTGATCGTAGGTCTCACCTTTGCCCCCGAAAAGATCTTATAAGGATCATTGGGATTTTTCCCAATATGATATGATAGTGCCATAACTGCTAATTGATATTCTTTTTTACTTGCTTAATAGCTGGGAACCAAATGTTGATGTGTGGGAGGTGCACAAAGAAACTGTTGCTTACTTACCGTGAGTTATTTTATCTCCCATGTCATATATAGCTGCTGGAATTCCTAGATATTGTGGGTAGTTTTCGTCATACCACACCAACATTTCTTCTCCAGGAACAATTTCCTTAAAAGCTCGATAAAACACTCTTCCCAAGTATTGGAAAGCAAACAGGTTTTGTTCCAGTTTGTGACGAGCACAACGGATGAAACGCATCCAGCTTGTAACATTCAAGTCTTTTCCGTCGATGTACTCTGACAACTTACCGTCTTTGAAGATCTGAAAAGGGATGAATGCAATCAACTTTTTTATTGATGTACGTGTATATTCCGCTCATTATGTCATCCACAGTTAACCGGGGGAGAAAGGCAGCCTTCCTGGCAGTTTGAGGCATCCGAAAATGTTTCCCTTGTTTTAAACTTTTCTGAGCTGTACTCTGCGTGCGAGAGGTTTTTGTTCATGCGCGGGATACGATCATCGAAAGCAACCAATGGCAAAACGTTTAGTTGGACATAAGCAAACTGCCCAAAACTGCCCAAGAAAAGCCCCTGGTACCAATTTGAGTAGGTGAACTTGCACTTCGGTCTCATTTGTGATTGGCCAGAGTTCTTTCCATGGTTTGTGTATTCATATAGACGAATTTGTTAATTACAAAATCGTAACGTTAAAATACCTCCCACATGTAAGATGTATCTGTGGATGGTGTCAAATCTTCAGGTTTCATCGATTTTCCTTCATATGGACCAATCCATGCTCCAACGGGGATCTTTTTCCTTGCGCAGATGCCGCATCCTGCACCAGGAATGCTCGATGTACACAACCCAACTTCCGGTGGAAGTGATCGCAAAGCTAGTGGTAGTGTCTGTTCTGACGATAATTTCTTGTTCTTATGGTGGGGACATTGAAAATCTGAATCTTCTGAGCAAGCGCCTGCGTCACACCCTATAAATGCAAAAAAAGCGGTGTAAAGGATAAAGTTTAAATATTAGTCAAGTTCCGCTTATACCACGTCAAGGGTAACCGTTGTTACCCATTGATGACTTGTCTCGAGAGTTGCTGCTGGCATTGATCACGTCAAATTAATCGGAACTGATCGAAAGTCTTTCATTCTTTATCATTATCATATATACTCACAAAAACATTCACTTTGTTGTGTTACTGCTGGCATCTTGATATTGATGATCCGGACATCATTTTGAAGGAAGAAACACCTCTTTAAGGCATTGATCGTGAAGGGCTTCCTGACCATAGCACCTGGAGAGGGACTTGGTTGAACGCGATTTTCCTGGAACCGAGGTGTCTTTGCAACAGGTTGAAACACATTTTGCCACTCGTGAGCAATGAATCTTTTTGCACCAAGTTCCGATTTCTGAATGGAGAAAATCATGGTATTCTTATAGTGATTAAGGTTTAATTTTCTTCCTGGGACATCACTTTCTTTCAATGATATCTAACAGCCTGCCAGCATCATATGACCAAATATTTGACGTTGTGTGGTGGACGCGAGCACCTGACGATTAATTTACAATTTTCTCTTCGACATCCTCGCCGTTATGATTTGGAGTGTGCGACATTATTACAATAACAGGAAGTATTTTTAGACGATGTTCTCGTAGCCCTCGTCAGCATCTTCCTAGCTCAAGCTCCCTAATAACAACAACGAACTCAAATTCAAAGGTTACCTTCTACCAGTTTCCTGTTAGCCCTAAAGGCTTGTTTGTAAGTCATACGTTTTTCCTACAATCAGTTCGTGATTGTGGCGTTTAAATTAGATAGTATCATTAAATGTTTATTATATTAATCCTGTAAAGTCGCTCCTTCTTCCTTGTTCAATACGTCAGTCTTTCCGCAATGATTTCGGCGAGCATTGAAATTATAGTCAAAATTATCGTAGTCATTCATAAGAGAATGATGAATGAAGTATTCAGAATGGTAAGCTATTTTATTAAATGGAAAATGAAGTTACGGCCCCTGGTGGCAGTGAAGTGTGACTAACGCTGTTTAATTTACTCTGTAACTGATTGTAGAGTTCATCGCATCTACCGGTAACCCATCGTTTGGGCCCTGCATAGAACAACGGTGCCTTGTTTAAATGCCATCTGGAGTCTCATGTTAAAATTTAAAATGCAATTTTTTTTATTTTCACAAAACAAAGGATGCTTGTGAAAAATGCATTGATTTTTCAGCTGATATTTCAATATCTTATTACGTATTCTACATATCCCGTTCATTCTCATTCAGTCTTAGTGTATTCAACATAAGTAGAAATGACCTTACCCCACATTCTTTTACTTCCATCTGTAAATGTTCTCTTCTGGTTTTTATCGAAAATTCTTTTGGACTGTGAGCCCTTCCTATAAATACTATCAACTCACGGAAACTCGTTTGTGGTGTGGCGCGATCTCAAAGTGTTGTTGATATAGGATCAGTAAACGTTCGATTTAAATATTTGAAGAGACGGTTAGCATTTTGGCGCGCTTTTTCTTGGATAATTAAAGGCTCTTTTAGTGAAAAGCTTATTGTTTTTGTGGAGAATAATTTAGGGTAATTTTGATTAAAAGAATGCGGACACAGTTCGTTTGTAATGTAGTTTGCAGGTCAGGCAAATTCGCGCCATTTTCTCTTGGATAATTATATTGCTTGAAATTTTCCTGAGGCTATATTGAGTTTAAATGATTGTTCAGTGCTTTGGCTAAGAGGAATCTTACATGTAAATCATAGGAAGTAAAGACATTAATATATACTTTCATTTCTAGTGTAGCTCTTGTGACTTAAGAATATTGTGCTGTGATGAAAAGGCGACTCCTTTCCGCGGCGCTGAAATGAGCATGGAATAAAATTAACAAAATTATATTCTAATCTGTTATGCATGCAAGCGACGTGGATCGTGAGTCTTGTGACTTGAGGGATTGTTGAACTTGTAAATGCAGCTTTAATGATAAAGAGTAAAGTGCTCAGCAACTCTGCGCGTATGTTACATGACTTTTGCTTATTCCTATCTCACGTAGTTCGTGATTACGTACTTTCGCATATTCCTGTCCAAAGTTGTGTTTTTGGCCTCGCAAAGGTACCAGGGTGTATCTATTGATTTTTCAAACAGAAGTCTTTTGGTACCTCCTTTTGTTGCTTTCTGGTCACGTTCTTTCCCACGGAAATCACTGTTTTTCTTATACCAATTACATCATCCAACATCCTTCTTTTTTTTCTTCTTCAACGACTTTTTTTGTTTCCTATGCAAAGTACATACACGTTTTTGGCATAAATAGGAAATTCTTAGTGACAGTCTTGTGGAGTGGCAGATGAAATTAGTTTTGAGCTTTCTCGGTTTCAGTAAATATTGACTTAGAGTAGGTCTGATATTTTTTCTTCTATCTTCGAAATCTTTCATGTTTACTTATCTTTTTGCTTTCAGTTAATATCTAAATATTTCACGCATGATTCGTTCATGAAGCACACACGTAAATTAAAGTCCCTGTTGTCTGTAAATTCACGGGCGTAAAGCCATTGTACTGAAAGTCGATATTGGCCAATCTTGTCTTAACAAATATCTTATTGTTTAAGATGCAAAGTGATCAAGTGATATTGCGCGCTCTGTAGAGCTTTTTCCCGAATGCATTTTTTTAGATATATAACATTTGGTATCCTTTCCGTTTCTTTCGGTTCATTCTCTCTTTAAATGTTTTCAGTGTGTTTTTAAAGGATGAAATTGGGGTAAATAACGCATACAGGTTTCTCAGCAAACATCATGACACAATGACAGAGTCTTATGGCGCAATCGTGCAGACAATCATTTTGAGTTAACAGAAATTATGGAATATGAAGTTAAATTATGAAGTATAAGAGGTTTCAACCAACT
>NC_090884.1:2093305-2118305 GCF_036669925.1 Montipora capricornis | reverse complement strand
TCGTATCAGATCCACTGGAACTACTCTCGTATTTGCATGATTCCCGTGTATGTTTCGCCAAATGCATTGCCTGCGAAAATGTCTTTCCACATTTCTCACATGCGAAAGGTTTATGCCCCAAGTGAGTTCGAACGTGATTGTTCAGCGTTGTCGCGCCAACGAATGTTCGCGAGCAGAAACCGCACTTGAAAGGCCGTTCAGTAGTATGGGATGCCACATGCGCGCGCAGTTCTGAAGAATTGTTAAATGTGCTGCTACACTGTCCGCACTGGAAAGGTTTAGACGGCGGTGAAGGACACGCGTGCATCTGTAAAGCAACTCGCTGGGTGAATGTCTTATGACACTGCCGACACTTCCACGAAGTTAACTCACTCACGGCTCGCTGTTGACTTTGTACCACTCTGCTTTCAGAGTTGCTTGCACCACTCACAGAATTACTGACTTCTGCGAATGACCGCTTCTCAGCGAGACCACTTTCAACAGATCCTCGTCTTTGCTTTAGGGAGTTAGTTGGTACCAATGGAGGGAGGTTCTTATGGCTTGTTGGAGAGATTCTTGGATCTGAAACACATTCATCTAAATGTTCAAATTCAGCTTCATGTTGTTTTCTATTTACACTGTAGAATTACATTAACAATATGTATGGAAGATGTTAACACCTCTAGGAATTCTTCAATGTCATGAACGTTTGCGATCATTACTAATCTCCTTACTTGAATTTATATCACGAGGTTTCCGTTTGTTTTCGATGCGACAGACCACAGATGATAATACTTTCCTTGTTAAATTAAAGGTTACATAGTCGAGTTCAAGCGCTCTACTGATTAAGGACGCTGCTAATCACCTCAAAGCAGATAATTTGAAGTAAAATGTAATGCTGGTTTTTCATTGATGAAATCGAAAACTGAAGCACCTGGAGAAAAACCTCAAAAATCAGCCTACTTTATTTTTCATCATTCTGCAGCAGATTATAACCATGGACTTTGCAACCATCCTGTCGACGCACAGAACTCAGTATCTTCTCTTTTTCGTCTCCGATTGAATGACAATCGTTCTAAGTTGATTACTATTGAGCCATTAGCTTACGGAGATCATAATCGTTTACATTCTCGTCATCATGTCGATAAGCTAATGACATCGAGTTACCTTGGTAACTTCTTACAGCAGCTTTGGTTTGGGTTGGTGTATTGGAAAGACAGTTTTCAGATGATGATGTTGCTGATTTTAATGATCTGCTATACTGGTGTGTCTGGTTTGAATCTCCTTGCTTTTTTTCCTGTGGGACTGTAGATGGAATCAAACAAGAGGACGTAAATCACAGAAACATCAATTCACTGACCGTGTAACTGACTGACAGACTCGCTGGCTGAGTTGTTTCCTTTGTATTTAATTTAGTATCAACCGGACCAATGGGGAATTTCCGAGTTCATGGCTGCCTCTTCTTCAAAGCGAGTCTAAGTCAAAGTAGGAAAATTAGTAGAACTAATTACCATCACAAAAACGTCTCGCTTAGAGGGGGCAGACATGAACTCTGAAATGGTCTATTGAATGACTTCCTTCCCATGAAGACTTGCTTGAATGCCCTACTTGCTGACTTTCTAATTGCCTCAGTGGCGGCCTAACCGAGTGCAAGACGGGCTCAATGATTAAGGGACTAAGTGATTGTATCTTAAGTAAACTCTGGAATCGAATAACGATTTCCAGTTAAACTTACCAGTGATTGGTGTGCTACTGGTTGTGTAAACCGCGTCTATTTGAATTCCTAGTGGAATTCCCATGTACATGGGATAATTTTCATCATACCAAACAAGCAGCTCGGTTCCAAAAGTAATGTCCTTAAATGCTCGGTAATAAATGTTTCCGTTGTATTGAAATGCGAAGAGGTTTTGTTCTTCCTGATGCCTCGCGCAGCGAATAAATCGCATCCAACTGGCTGTGTTCTCATCGCTTCCATCAATGTAATATGATAATGTTGTTCCCTCGTAGATCTGTTGAATAAAGAGGGTGAGAAAGTGTTGATACTAACTGGCTTCACTTATGGTGAGATAATGACACCCCTCACACGATAAAGTTGTTATCTCACCTCCCACATGTGTGAAGTATCCATATTTGTTGTAACGTCACAAGGACGGATCCGTCTTCCCTCGTATGGACCAATCCATGTTCCCAACGGAATGTTTTGATTGGTGTAGACACCAAGCTCCCCACCCCCTACACTCGATGGACACAGCTTACATTCCGGAGGTAGTGACTTTCTAGCATAGGGAAGAGCTTTGCCGGTCTGCATCCCAGTGGGTTGCCGGTGCAATGGACATTCTTCAGGTTTTATTGCTAGACAAAAATCGCATATTGAAATGTAAAGAATTTGCGTGTTTTACATCTTGAACATAACTGCACACATTTATTTGTGCCCTTCTTAAAATTATTGTACTAATCGCAGCACTAAGAATTCTCTAAGATCTTTTTTTGGTGGGCACTGAATTTGACGGAAATGGATTTTTGGGTATATTCAGTTGTCCAAGTTTTCAAATTTCTCTTTGATCAACTGAAACCAGTGGTAGTTCAAAGTTATTTCGTATCGTTAGACATCAGTCAAGTGGCAGCTTTGTTTTAGTCTTTTGAATACTTTAGTTTCAAAATCATTGAATTATTGATTCTGTTGATTTGTAACTCCTGTCTTTAAATTAACTTCAGTGCGTACTCAATTTTAATTCTGTGCAGCGCATATCGGCTTCAGCCCAACACACAGCATTGTGCACTTCGCCCTTGATTCCTGACGTCTCGAGAGGGGTCTCTTTTGTAAAAGAGGCGTAGGATACACGGGTCACCGGGCAATATTAATTTCGTGTTGCTTCAACACTGATGCAATTGTCATTGTATAGGAACGTTTTCAGAGAGATGAATCCTTACCCAGACCAGTCTTTTGCAAAGTCGTTTTGTTCATGTAATCAACATTGAATTCTTGCACAGAATTATCTGAGCAACGGATGAAAGATTTTTACGCTTCGTGAAGTCCTTTTAAGTTAATTTTAGAAACCGACATTCCTTTTAGGCCCCCGAGTGCATCTTTCGTCTGCCTGTTCAATGGATTGCTTTTCGAAAATCGAATGAAGGCAATAGTCATGAAATTTAAGGGAGCATTGTACAGACGAATTTTGTCAGTTTGGTTTTACAAGGTAAAAAATCGAGATTTAGGAACATAAAGTTCGGAAACGGTTTAAATTAAATCTCAATTCAGTTAGATGGGATTTGAGAAGTGTCCAACACAATACTGCAAGAGCTTTGCATGGCTGATTTGCTTTTTATTGTGAGAAAAGTCTGAGAAATTAAATATGTTGCGTCGCGCCGAAACACGTGTGAAGACAATTTCTTTCCATTTCAATAGTTCGCAGAAACGTTTGTCGAGTATTTTTCCTGTAACATTTTTTTTAGTTTTAAGCGGTTTTTAGCGAGATTATCGTTCTTGGGAAATCGCACTGTACACGGTTGAGCTGTCAATGAAATGACGGCAAAGTGTCAGTGGCGTGATCGTAAACTCACTGGCCAATAATGTGAACTCGGGTTTTTGAACAAAGCTCAGTGTTGTGGATGGCAGTTAGATAACATGATAATTTGCTGTGTTAACTAATTAATCAATAGGTAAAGTATCGCAAATACGTCTACGTATACTGCATTAATTACCCTAGTGCTCAAGAGTCTGTGCCAACGAAAATTGCCTAATGTCACGCAAGATTGATGGATTACACCGCGCGCGAGTGATCTTGCCTCTCGTGTCCTCGCGCACGCGTGATTGTACGGTTTTTTCATCAAGATAAAGGTACTGTAGAGCAAACCTGTTTGGGTTCCCTCTGTTGCCATGAACTTAGAGGTTCCTTGAATCGCTGGGGTTTTCATGTTCACCTGCTGTGGCTGTGTCTTTCCGTAAAGAACTGAGAACAGGTCACTGGGGCTGATTAATCTTTCTCGGCTTTGTCGTGGAGATTCTGGCTCAAGGTTGGTCGGCACACAAAGTTGGTTTATCTGTGAAAACAAACCATCTCCTTACCTCCCTCAAATGACTTTGTCATTTTAAACTTAGACATTGATCTCAAATGAATTAAATAAACAGGTTTTAGAGCAGAGTTTGATTTACAAGCAAACAAAAATGTCATCTTTCCGATTGAATTAACAATTGGAAGAATAATAAAGAAAATTAAAAACATCCTTCTCATCGAATTTGCTGTGTGTTCAAAATGCAGTAGAATTTAATTTTTATGGAAGTTATTGTGGTCACTTAATCTTAACCCCGCAGTATGAATTCTTAATGAATTCAGTCCTAGGCAAAGCGGAAAATAACATTCATTGTGTAAGAAGTCAGATAAGAACACTTACCAAATCTAACTCCAATCTTCTTTTGGTTTCTTCGCTAAACAAAGACGACATCTTCCCAGTGACTATCGGATTGAAAATTAGTTTTGAACTCAATTGACTCGTCGCACTATCTTGCTAAAATTCTCAACGCAAATGAAGAAGTGGGAGTGATAGTCATTGATTAAGTGTTCGAAAATGCTCTTTTGAGGAAGCTGTCATTTATCCACGCTTGGTTTCCAAAGGAAAGCATTTAAACGAACGTGATTGGTTACCATTTGGGTCTTTCTTGGCCTTTTAACTGTAAAATAATAAAAAAACTCTTCATTTCGTTAGCCTTTCTCTCTGGCCACAAAAAAAATATGTATACCTGGTTAGAGTATTGAACAAACTTAAGTGATCTACAAATGGTCATTACTAAAGCGACTAAATAATCTGTCATTGCTTGTAATTTGTCATCGATTAACATATCGAAACATATTCAAGTTCGCTAGCACATTGTTTGAGAATTTCTGCGGGCGTCCAAGCATAAAGAGTGTTATTGCAAATGAAAACTGATTGAGTTGCCACAAGGAATGGATGATGGTTATTTTGGGTTGTGGTTTCCGATAGAATAATACAAATATTGAAGCTATGTACAAATAGTTGTAGTGACAGTGACAGGTTGCACGAGTTCGAGGGCTCCAGTGGTCACCGATTTATTTGCATGTTGACAACGTATACTGGATTAATGAGCATTTATTTACACCTGTAATGAAATTCTTGTGTTGCTTCAAAGTTGCACAACAAACTTGAGTTGATTGAGAGTCAGCTTGCTAATAGACTAAATCTATCTATTTCTTCAAACTTTGCTCTATTCAGTAACCGCTCGCGGTAACTTCAGAAGGCAGTCTGCACAATGCAAATGAGCTCGAACAACAATGCTGCCATTGTTGGAAGAACAAGAAGTCTGTTCTTTGCACTGAGTGAAGGAAGTGATCTTTGTCTTTCTAATCCACCAATTGCCCTTTAAGTGAAAGGTTTGAGTTCAGACGAAATATCCGAAGCTAAACATGCATGGTCCTCCGTTGTTATTGAAGTGAAGGCCAACAAGCGTTAAGGCCTGGGTGGGGTAGCAGGGAGGCGCTGTTTTATATCTGCTGCGGGGGACGTGCCGCCTAACAGGTGATGTTTTTTTTTTTCCTCTTTTGTAATAAATAGTGTGTAATTTGAAACGAGTCTTTCTTAATCAGGATCTGCCAGTTCTAGAAAGGATATGACTTACAATGTAGAGCTAACACACGACATCAGTATCAAGTACCTCCTTTACACTCCCCCTCTTGGGCTTTAGGGGCTGTTTGCACTCAGTCATCTGTGTTTGCATAATTGCGTCTTTTGTTTTATGGCGGGAGCTTTCTAGAAACTGAATGGTTGCATTGAAATAGTGAATGCAACTGATATTTATAGAAAAGTTTCAAAATGTGTTTTCGTATGTTCCAGAACACGTGCCGAATGTAAGAGATTATTCCAAAGCTGATGATTGTTTTGATTGTTTTCATTACCAGACTGACTATGAACTTAAAGTAAAATGAAAGTATGAAAAGGGTTGAATATATACATTTTTATATAAACACCAATGCAATACCAAGTGAGCTTTCGCGCGAAAACATGATATCTTCACGTGAAAAGATCACTGTTGCTATGGCTACATATGAAAATCGCGCCTTTCGATGCCTTTCGTGAAATGGTTTAGTGTTTCATTGGGTGTTTATATAATAAATAGAATATTACATGGTCGCTTGGAGATACGAAATTTCTCTTATCGAGTTGAAAAATGTATCACTCGTTCGCTGCGTTTCTCGTGAAACATTTGTCAACACTCGAAGAGAAATTTCGTATCTCCGCGCGGCCATGTAATATCCTCTATTTCTTTCATTTAAAATGAAAGTATATTTACTGGTCCCCAGTCTCCTCAGGGCTTTTCAGGGCTAACTTACAAATATTGCCTCAGTTGTTCAAAAGGTGGATAACGCTATCCACCGGATAAATCACTATCCATTGAATAAACGCTAGCAAAACCAATTGAGTCATCCAGTGGATAGCGTTATCCATCCTTCGAACAACTGGGGCCTGGAGATTAGTTTTTATCAAATCGCTTTGAGAAAGGGGTAACGCTGAAAATGTCAGCCACTCAGTCTTTTCATCGTCAATAATTCTACCTTTAAAAGTTCGTTTTAATTAACAGGCAAAAAAGTTGAGAAAGGGGGAGTTACTGACGATGAAAAGACTGAGTGGCTGACGTTTTGAGCGTTGTGTTTTGCTTTTCCACCGACGCACAATCACACTTTCTTTACGAATTATCTCCAAAATTAATTTATGAAGTTGTTTGGGGAGACTTTGGCCACTCTGCGTGCTGCGCAGTTGACGGTCAGTTATGGAAGTGAAAAACGCCCCCCGGCGTCCACGGAAAGGCCAGGGGGAACTATATCCCCTACTCTGGAATTCGATCCCGTCACCTCCTACACGGTTGTTCGATTCTCATTCAACTAAACAAACCAGTCCGTTTTTAACTGTCCGTTTGCAGAGGTTTACAAACATTCGTCAGTTTCCTTCCTCGCTTCTTTCCTTACCTAGCACTAACTCAGTTAAATTCCTGTAATAGCTGCAGAGACGCATTTTCAAGGTTCGAACCATTTTGATGCTACCTACGCCGTCGGTCTCTCTGTATAGAACGCGTTTCTGAAATATTAGTGGATACATACATTTTTCTTTGGCCATCTAGCTTTATCAAAAATAAAACGCAAACAGTGGTGACAAACGTTATAGACATGTGCATTGTTTGAAATTATTTACCTGAAGTTTCGTCTGCTGCGGCATACATCCTCAGAAGTGACCGTTACTTACAAATTTTACCGCAATTGCTTGTAATCTCGCAATCTGATTGGCTGATTTGCCGTTGTCGATAAGAGTCTAGACAACGCTGCCCGCGTCATGCTTGCGTCAATTTGTCACGCAATGTAATAGCCAATCAGGAACGCTCATTTTGGGAAATAAACCAATCATATTGCGAGAAAGTTATCGACAACGCTTGCTCTTCCTTTGAGTTATGATTTTGGTCACGCTCTGAAATAAACACTTTCTTTGGCGTTGAATGTTGTGGTAAAAAACAAATCAAAAGTGGTTCAGTGTTGTCTGTACTCTTATCGACAACGATATTCGTCATCACAGTGGTTAAAATGTTGTGGACTCACGAGGCGTAGTCGAGTGAGTCTACAACAAATTTTGACCACTGCTTTGAAAGTTATGTTACGTATAAAAAGTTCAAATTTGTAGTTAACGGTCACGTCTGAGGATATATGTTGAAGCATACGAAACGTCAAGTAAATAATTTCAAGCAGTGCGCTTGTCTATAACGTTTGTCGCCGCTGTTTGCGTCATATTTTTCATGAAGTAGTGGGTAGCTTTGTGTTTTATGAAATTGCGCATGCGTTTCTTAGTTTTCACAAAAACTTTCCTAGCTCGTACCTTTTTGCACATGTGCGTTTGTATGTTTTGCCATGCACTGAAATACGTCTTTGGCCGTGATTTTAGTTTTTTCGTGATAGGGCGACTAATCCGTGCGCGCGCATTTTTTAGGGGTATGTGCTGGGCACTCTTGTCCCCGAAAACTGTGCACAGAGTTAAAGTGCACCTAACCCCAAAATATTTTTTTCGCTAAAATGAATCTTTGCAACTGTTCGAAACGCATTGCGGCCATTTTTTCATTTTTCTAACAAATCCTGATATTTTATAGGCTTCGAAAGTTGGGAAAATCCAAGCATCTTTTGTTCACGACCGAGTCAGAAGGGGAGTGGGTCTATTCCTGATTTGACGTCACAAACTGATTTACATTGCATTAACTCTTTGTAAAAATGCAGGCAAAGTAGATTGTGACGTCAAACCAGGAATAGACCCACTCCCCTTCTGACTCGGTCGTAAACAAAAGGTGCTTGGATTTTCGCAACTTTCGAAGCCTATAAAATGCCAGGATTTGTTAGAAAAATGAAAAAATGGCCGCAATGCGTTTCGAACAGTTGCAAAGATTCATTTTAGCAAAAAAAATATTTTGGGGTTAGGTGCAATTTAAAGTCCACTTTAACCGCTGGCAACCATTGCTGTCGTAAAATTCTGAGACTGCGCAGAAGGGCCGGAAATCCCATAATCCACGTTGCAATGGCGACTTCTCGGCCTTAATAAGAAGACTCTTTTAAAACGGCTTACAGATCACTTAAATGGCTTACAAAAGTCCTCGCGACTAACAAACTTAAATTTCGGGGAACACCTTAATATATTTTTGAGGAGCAAGGGAACAACTAAATTTTTATAGGGAACATGCACCCCCTTCCTGGGAGGCCCCTCATATTTAGGTAAACCATAAAAAAGCGAGTTTCAATGGTCTAATTTAACAGTAATAAAAGAGTGACTTAATATTTCCGCAGTTTCAAAACTCAAAAACGGCCTGGACTGCTGTACGTATTGTGGCATCTCTCAAAGGCTAGCTATTAAGGCGCATTTCAGCAGCTTCTTTTGTCATTACCTTGAAGACGTCATTTTGCTGTTGTTCAGTCTCTTGTTTTTGTCTTGGCTTTCAAGCCAATCACATTGTACTGTACATGAGTGTGTTCATCGTATACATTGTGCCCACGCGGGTTTGCCGGCGCACGAAATTTTCCCGGGTTCTATCGACTTTTTTTGTCATCCTACACTCGAAACTAATTCATATGCGATCGTCGGTATTCGCTTAGTGAGTGCCTTTGGTCATATCTTCGCGTGCGCTTGTCTCTGTTCCTGCAGAGACTTTGTAGTGTATCGAGCTACGAAACAGCTTAAATACTCTCACGGAACACAACAAGTCGACTAGCACATGGTTCAGACTAACGGAACAACACGACACGGGTCACGTGACCCCTATCTAGTTCCCAGGACCGCACAGACTTGTCATGGCCTGTTGTCAAGTGTGCGGTTCATTCAGTTTGGGCATACTTTCCTTGTATTTTTGCCTATGAACTCATCCTGTTCTTAAAATAGTCCTTGAGTTTGCTTCGTATATGTAATCGCATGGGCCTGAGGGCAATTAAAGATTAATTTCTCGCGTATTTTCAAAGTTTTCACAAAATTGCCCGAGTCGCGAATACTCGGGCAATTTGGAAAACTCTGAAAATACTAGTGAAATTAATCCTTAATTGCACGAGGGCACATTGCGATTACATGCTTATCACAGAAAGGATGAAATTATTGAGGGAAGCCCGGACAAATGACAATCAACTTAACTCGCTTTGATTTGATCAAAGTCCACTGAATTCCATTAATCGTGGCTGCCAACAGAAATTGCGCTTAAAATGTATTTTATGTGTGGACAAAAAGCAGTTTAATCAGAGTCAGAATCTGGAAGAAGATTCTCTTGTAAGGTCGCTTGCTCGGGATAAGCAAGGTTAACCAATCAGGATCAAGTAATCATACCCTCTTGATTACCAAAAGTGCCCTCGTGATTAAGAAAAATCCACCAATCAGCCAATTAACATTCAGTATGTGATAAAAAACAACGTAAACAGGCTTAGTAGAACGTGAGGACGCCAAAACAGGACATTGACTACAATGCGCAAAAAGAAAAGGCAGCCAAAGGCCTTTCGTTCTTCTGCGATTGACTTTTATCTAAGGGTACGTTGGATACAAGTAGAAGAAGTCGGAATAAGCGCATATTACAACGACTTCAAACTATGTCTGAACAGTTAACGGCCGGAACGCGATTGGGGAATTAAAAAACCACTCTAAACACAGGTTTCATGGCTGTTATTTAAGTAAAAGATGCATGGTTTTTATTCATACATGTATGGGAAAAGGGGTGGCGTTGCTAAAACGAACGTCATTGATCCCTGATTAATTATATTTTTCAAATGAATGTAAAAGAAATGTACGGTTGTGTATATCTTTGCATGCATGTCTACAAATGGAAATTCAAATTAAAAGATACTTCATGTTGCCACTTACTTATTGACGACACTGTTTACACTTTGTACACACAGGTACAAAGTTCAAAGCTTACACCTTAGTGTAGTCAGTGTACTTAGCTCAAGAGTGTGATTGAAGTCTCTAGTCCTCCTACAATAGAGACTGTTATGGCGAGCGATTAATTATATCAGACATTGTCAATTTTTGTACCTCGTAATCGTCCACTTGAATGAATTGTTTCTCTGCTGGCCACTTAACAGAAGCTGCCTTTTGTCGGATTTAACTTTCCATTGGAAAACCGACTAACTTTTTCATTCCTTGCGTATAGCATATTTTTTACAAGCATTTTACAAAGTTATATTTACACGAAAACCTTATTAAATCAAAGGGGAAAGCTGGTGACCAAAAATACGTTTGTATGGAAAGTAGTCTGGAAACTGATTTTTAAACTTCTTGTGTCTAGCTTCTTGTTTGACCATCATTTCATTGACTATGTTACACGGAAAAGGTATTAAATCAAGAGTTATTTTTACCCGAGGGACCATTTTTGCAACCTGTGTCACAAAAAGATATTCTACCAAGTGTATGAATCCGCAAGATAGGTAATTTTACAGAATAAGTATACGAACATTGGAAAAGAGGGCAAAGGGTTTTTAAGAGTAACAGTCATAGAGTGACCTCTTGTGTTTGCTGAGCTGTGATGCTTGTGAAAATGTCTTGAAGCATTTGTTGCATGAGAATGGCCGCTCCCCAGTATGCGTGCGGACGTGATTATTTAGAGTTGTGGCTCCAGCAAATGTGCGCGCGCAAAATCCGCACTTAAATGGCTTCTTTCCAGAATGAATGACAGCATGCGTGCGCAGCTCATTTGGGTGCGCAAATTCCTGGGTGCAGTGGCCGCATTGGTAAGGCCTGTTCGTATTTCTTGAGCAGCTGTGTATCTGAAGCGAGCTTCTCTGGGCGAAGGATTTGTTGCACTGTCCACAATGCCATATTTTTGGTTCGCCGCTTTCCAAAATGAATTCACCATCTGCGACGCGTGGCCATTCACACGGTAACTCCGCTTTGTCTTTTAAGCGCGCGTCTTCCAGCTTCTGTAGCATTTCTTTAGAACCATCCGTTTTCTTCTGTGGTAAATGCTGTGATTTTAACTTCTTAGAGTGGCAGTCGTTCTCTTCATGCTTTCTTTTGACATTGTCCTTTTGCATCGGTTTGTTCGTGTTTTCTTTTTGTGGCGCTTCAGCGAATGATTGCCTGGCTCTTGATTGTGCCGATGGTGGTTTGTAGTGTGGCGACTTTCTTTGGTTTGGTGCTTGCGCATGCGTTGATGATTGTGTTGTAGTGCCAAAAGTCGGTGTTGGAACTAAGGCGACTTTATGTCCCTCTGTGTACGGGGTTGCTGTTAGTGGATAAGGCCTGGACCCTAAAGCGAATAAAGCTGCATTAAAATTTTTTATCGCGCAGATTAATACTGAAAGGACAAACTATAGAAAGAATTAAAATGTTGAAGGATATTATAAATGCAGAAACATTGACCCAAATTGATTATATGTCAAAAAGGCTGTTATCAAGTTTTTAGTCTTGGAGTGCAAAAATATTTTTAAAAAACGTGTGAAGCAATATTCGAATATTTCACTCAGCTGTAGTTTTTTTTAGTATTTTTTTGCTAGCCCGAATAAAAAAAATGCTATTGAAAACATCGGCGATGTCAACTTAAAACTTCGTGGAGAAAGGGGAAAACCTTTTCTCTTGCAACAAGATGGAAAAAAAGGGGCACCTCAATTTTTTTCCAGTCGTCATACGGTATAACCATATGATAATTTTGACTGCTGAACATTGAGAGTTGGAGAAGGATAAGGAAACAGTAACTTTGACTTACCTGTTGAATTCATGTCGTGGATGCTTAAGGGAATCCCAAAGTATTGCGGGTAGACTTCTTCATACCATACCAGAAGTTCTGTGCCCACAGGAATGTCTTTGAATGCGCGGTAATAGATATTACCACAATACTGGAATGCAAACAGGTTTTGCTCGTTTATGTGACGCGCGCACTTAATGAATCGCATCCAGCTGGAAGACTCCTCATCAGTAGCATCCAAATAGTACAGAAGCTTTCCATCTTTGTAGATCTAAAGTAAATCAGGGTCACGTTTTATTGTCATTGTTAGCATGAGATGAATTAGTGCGTTTGAAGAGAATTTGTAAGAAAGATGAAAACGTGATGAAGTAAGATCGTCCGGCTGCCAGTTGTCCTGAGAAAGGCGGTGACATTGATTGATGTTTCGACAACCTGAGCGGAAGTTATCCTCGGAGGGCGACTTCCGCTTAGTTTATGTCAGCAACAACTGTCCTTCTCAGGACTGCTCTCACCCGGACGATCTTACTTCATGAAGTTTAGACAAGAGAGGATGATGTAAGAGAACGGATCCCCCATACACGGGCCTCTTTCAACCACAGTTTTTTAAAATCTAATTTTAGCCACGCAGCTATTTTTAGAGAGGCACCAGATTGGACAGTTCAAATGACGTGATGAAAATTCAAATATGCGCGGCATTGGGAGCGAGGACCTAAAATAGCTTTGCGATGTTTAAAACTGTGATGGGGCATGGGGATCCGTTCTCTTACCTCATCCTCTCTTGGTTTTGACATGACTCCTGGGTTAAAACCATTTGCTATTGTAAGAAAAAAATGTGAGATTGGCGTTACGCTACCAACTGATTAATATCGTTATACTCAACTAGTGAAACCATTCAGCAGAATATACGAATGTATAACCTTAAGGCGAAAAGTGCATTGTAAGATCAGCAATGTTTTGGTTTCATACCTCCCACAGGTATGACGAATCCATGTTCGGGTTTATTGCATCAGGTGCTACCCTCCTTCCTTCGTATGGTCCGATCCAGGTTCCCTCTGGAATGTGTTGCCGGGCAGAGACACCGTATTTCTTGCCTGGAATACTGGACTTGCACAGCTGAACCACATCCGGGAAAGACTTGATGGCGTAGCCGTCCCAGTCCACAGAGTTGTCCGCATCAAAGTCCTTAGGTGAGATGTGGGTCGAGTGAATAGGGCAGCAGATCGCGTAGACTTTGTGACATTTTCTACAAACTAAAGAGAAAACAAAGATAAGTATTTTCTTACTCTTTTATTTTAATTAATTATTATTACAAATTTACGACTTCTTGATTACAATATTTACTGCATTTACGTAAATTCAAATGCTCACTCGAATTAGCTCAACGTAATCAAATCCCTGGGAGAGTTTATTTGTATTGTACAGTGTTATGTTACAAAGAAATTACAAAGACTAACGTAAATACAGTAACTGGTCACCAAAATAACTTTAAAGCTAGATTAGTTGGGTGGCCAACTATATTTCAACTGAATACATAAGACGAAGATTTAAATCTCTGAGGTTAAAGATTCCAGTTATGCTATCATCCTCCGTTGCTATACTAAAATCCTGCCGACAAATCTCGGCTTCGGAAACAGCCTAACAAAGCCCACACTTTTTTGCAGGCTCGCTGGTGCCTAAGTGTGGGTATTATTTCTCGCTGGGGATGGAGCGACACTTTTCCATGTAAACATTCCATGCTCCACCTAATGCGTTTGTAAGAGTACAAGGTCGAGACCTTGTACGCGCGGCCCACTTTAGAGGGCACCGTTTTTCTGTGTTGACTAGTTATTTGGAATCAGTTGTGCGGCATTTTAACCTAATGAGATTGTGTTCGATTTCTTGATTTAATTTTTCTGCCCGTGCTTGGATGCAAAGTGTGAATGAAGCCCGAGTCAGACAGAGACTGAACTCTTAAAAAACTCCAGATTTGAATACTTTAGTGTGATCAGAAAGTGGTTGCATGAGTAACATTTTTCTGATTTAGGGGCCGATGATATCCCGGGATTGAAAATCACTTACATTGTAAGTGCTCCGTAACTTTCCAATTCTGTAACCTTAACCGGTAACCGCTTTCAGAGTGAGTCAGAAGTGTAACTAAATTAAGAACGTTTGAAGCATTTCACTGAAACTAAACGAGAACCTATGATTTTCAATGAATGTTTGGAGGTAAATAAAAATGCGGGAATCAAGAAACCACTCAGCAAGCCCTCTATGAGAGAGAGAGAGAGTGAGAGAGACAATTGTTCATACTTACACGAAGAATGCATCTCTGCTCCTGTGAAACTGTCTTTCAATTTCTTGAATCTTGATTCCTCGAGGTTAACAGTTTCCACTTTTCCACCTGCATTTTGGTGCAGGCAGTTGTACAAATCTTCAGCCGTGAATGTGAAAAATGGTGTGGCCTCTTTTTGTGGCTGTCCGGGTTTTACTGTGCCGTTGAAATGGGTCTTCACAAATGGTCTTTCGATCGTAGAGGCCTGCATTTTAGACAAAGTCGATTATTAGGATGATCTCAGTTTGATTGCTCTTTCCGCTTTTTTTCGTCTCGATGGTTTGTGAGCGAACTTTGGAAAGTTGATAGTTCGGGGGCAATATACTCCAAGATAAAAATCTAAAGGAGGTAAAAGGATGTTTTCACTGCGTAAGTCTCCCTAACACTAAGCTTGTGATAATAATCGTAGTGAAAACTACTCAGTTAGTAAAGTGATCACGTCAAGACACCTACGTAAGCTGCAAGTCAGTGATAACAATAAGACAAAACCGAAATTATCTTCCACCAACGCAAACCAAGCAATAAAAATAGAAGGATGCCAAATATAACGTTTCATTATATTGGTAGTTTCTTTTCAAATTTGAAGGTTCATACTAAATCTAAAATGCAAAATCGGAGATAAAATATCATTAATGGCTTTTCGCCAAATTTTATTGTAAACAAAAAGATCGATTTCCTCAATATTTGCACTGTTAATGAGACGTGGAAAGAAGGAGAATAAAGCAAATTGCAGTAACCAACAAATACGTCATGTTTTGCTTGAAGACGTAACTGCAGCTTAATTTTAAGCATGTAAGGAAAACATTTTTTTCTACTTCTCTTAAAGACTACCTCTAAAAGAGCATTGACCGTGAAACATATGGGTGCTTTTTAAGAAACTCGGCCTAATCCTTAAGAACAGTAATTTAAATCATAGGTCAGCTAGCATTGACGAAAGCTAAACAAGTATGATGACCGGTTATTTTAGTTTGTGTACAACCGGATTTCCGTGTGGGACCGAAAAGAAAAACTTATGAGATCATGCACCATCCTTGGCGTAAATCACTGATCATGTCATTGAGGCGGAAACTTTAAGACATTTGCTAAGGTGTGCAGGTTCTGTAAACTAAAGTTATGTTCTCACGGCTGTGAGTTCACTTAATTGTCCTAAACTAAGCATTGCTCTTTCACTATATTTAGTTTAATTTAGCTTCAACGGATACTGGATCAGATCGCATCAAAGGCAACTCCACGCTTTACTATTTTCGGACATTGCCAATGTGTGGGATCTTCAACCCCAACTCGGGAAAAGACATTTTCCCGAGACGGGCCTATGCTTTCCATTATTAAAAAGCCTCGAAGGTGTATCAATTTGTAGATGTCATTACTGGGGCAACACTTTCTCCCCATTTATTGTCTGATCAGTTTTTAAGCCTAAAACATCTTGTTTCAAGGTTCTGTTCTTCTGCAAGTGGTTACAACACTTTTCACCCGTTCACTTATGAAGTGTAGGTTTTTGCTACCGACAGCACCAACAAACAGAGCAAAAAATAAACACACACGTAACAGTGGAAGCACCTAACGCACCAGGCTCTGCGTGTGTTAAAGTTTTAAGTAATTAAGACAAGTCGTCTGAGGACTTCACGATATTACGACTGCTGAAAGATTACTGTTATTCGGTAGACTAGGCAACAGCTAGAGTTGATACAACTATAAAAGAGAGACTTGAGGATGACAAAAAGGAGATGTGGATGTTTGAGTCTGGTGAAATTCAAAAATGAAAAATTTTACTTCATGAAGTGAATGAAAAAGAGGTAGAAGGAAACACGTAGAAGAAGAGTCCGGAAAAATGATTGCAACACCATCTGCAAGGATATTGAAGTTACTTTTTGTCATTTTGATGTTCAGACTTAAAAGACTTCAATACATGAAAAACATTTGGAAGACCCATATCAGTGTTCCTGTAGTTGAAACACTTTATTTCTTCTCTACCTTGTTGAAGTTATAGAATAGACAGTTTTGCGATAAATATTTTCACTGGTGTAACAGTAAAAAAGATATCAAGGACTTGTTTTGCTAACACTTTTACAGAAGGCATGCACAGTGCAACTTGTGACGTATCTTTGAAATATGCGAAAATAAAATTGATTTATATAACAACAGGTTTGTTGCAATATCACAGTTGCTATATATAATGGTTTTGGTCGAGTAATTTATTCATCTGCAAAAATATTTATTCGTTTCCTAGTTTCAGTCAGATAAGAAATATAATGTAAGGTTTAAAACAACAAGATGGAACTAATTCCTTTGTTAGTGGTCACCTATCTAGCAAAGATTTAAAGTTATTTTAGGTGACCAGTTATTGCAGATATTTTAAATTCGCTATCGCATTAAATTTAACATTTGTAAATTTTGCATTACAAATAAATGCTGTTTCTTGCAAAAACTTCATCCTAAAAGATTGCGTCCAGGGTCCAGAAATCCACCCGTGAAAAACGTTCCCTAACTGTAAACATTTTCCGCCCTTAAAAGATTTTTGAAACATTTTACTCTCAGTGTTCTGAGACGAAAGGTAGAAATCGTTCCTACACAAAACGACGAATTTTTTTGTAGTAAAAACGTACCCAATTTAAGATTTTATGCAGCCACCTATCAATCTCTGACTCGCCTTTGGCTTTAGGCCAGAAATGTTTTTTGGGATGAAATGTTAAGCAAACTCACACCTCCCTTATGCTAATTGAATAATCGTTGAAAGAACAGCTTTCAAGAATAAACGTTTGGCAGTCGTGAACCTTGCCTCTAGTTCTGTGAGTTAGCTAAGGAATTACTAATTTCTTACTTACCATCAGTCAAGAGAGGTAATGTCTTAGTACTGTTGAGCAAATATGTTCTTCGCCAGCAAAACTCATTCTTGCCACAAGTTGCTGAGTAATTCAAGTTCACTGTTATTTATTAACTTGATACAGAAGAAGATAATACAGGGCGTGGCAAAACACTCAGGGAAAAACAGTCTCTGTAGTCTCTACAATACTTGTCATATCGAAAGGGTGTTTGAAAATGCTCTTGAGGTAAATCTAATATCTTTGCCATGGCAAATTTTACAAACAGAAGCAATGAGGAACCAAATTTACAATCGACTCAAACACCATGAGAATGCGATGTACCAACATTACAGGAAACGGTGTCATGGCCGAATAGTTTCAGACAGTTCGTTGACGTGGAATGACGAATATAAAATTATAATTTATCATTAAAAAATAAACATATAAATAAAGGAATGACTTATCATGTTTAGTCATTCTTATAACTGTAATATGAGGTAAATGTCAGCTTTGGAACCTAGGTTTCAAACTTTTTCTTGGTGTTACAACTTTAAGGGTCACGTACTGTGGTTCATGTTATTGATATTTATGGCTTGTTTTTTAGCAAAAAATTGTGAAGTGAAGAACGCCAATATACTTGGTATGAATTCCTTGTATACTTTTGTCTTAATGCCGATTATTTTTATGGCTACTTTCAAGATCTTCTTATCTTAAATGAATCGATATAAGAAGATGTCACTTCGATATTTGGTCTTAATATTGCAAATTGGACCTATACTAGCGAGTGTTTATGAGAGATGCTATCTCGCACATCTACAACAGTACGATGAAAATAGTGCAGTTTTGTTCTGAAATAAAAAGTAAATAACGTTAACACTGATTTGTAATGTCTTTTTTTTAAACATCTATCCATGTGCCAAGCCCATGGAAGGAAACAGACCCTAAAAGAATCGCTGAGTTGATACGGAAATGTTCGTTCTCGCTTCTGTGGTGGCAATGTTAATTTTCTGGAGGACTGACACTCGCTGGCTAATTAGCTGACTTACTTCGATTGGTCCCTCAAAGTTTCTCGAAACCCGAAGAAGAAAGCTATTCCCGTTTGTTGGATACAAGAGAAATTGGCTTCCTTTTCAGGAATAATGTGCTAGCCGTATGCATATATCGCACAGTGGTTTTCCTTAGGTCAAGTCCATGTATCGAATAATTGTTTTTAAAATTATCAAGAATTATTTAAAACACAATCGACATCATTTGTTACATGTAAGAAAAAACGTTTAGGCTGTTCGAGGTGAACTCTTCCTTTTACAATAGATACTATTGTTTGATATCTTGACATTTTCTCGTTCAATATGTGCAAGACAGATGATATAACTTCGCCATTATTTGTGGTTTTCATCTGAATGTTTTAACATGATTAGCCAACTGACGCCTGGTTGAAATTAAAACGCTCACATCCTAACTATGTCACATGACTTCTCTACCTTTTGACAAGCCGGTTTCGGAAACATAATCGTAGCATGAACTTTAAAAAGGTGTAGGAACCTTCTTGAACGCTAGAGGAAAAGGCTGTTTGCATGCAAGAAGGACGCTCCTAGAGGGCAAAACAGTTTCACTTAGTTAAAATGCACAAATTTCGGTTAGGGTCATGATTCATAATTGGTGGGACGAAGTTGTTGATTGCCCGACTGCCGCCATACTTTTCAGTTCTTTTCTCAAGTACCAAGAGATTTCATGGTACTGGTATCTTTCTGTTCCTGAACTGGGGCCAAATTCTTTTTATTTTTTGCATTTAAACTGAACACAGAAAACGTTCGTTTCCTCTCTAGGATGATTTACTATCTTGGATCCTCCTTCCAAGACCAAGATGTAAATCGTAGTCCCAAACGAAACAATAACTGCAATAACTTAGTCTAGACATGATGTGTTGTTTGTTTTACTTCTGAATAAACCCCAAGTTTGAATTGCGTTTGTTTGGGATGATCCTGGAATGAGAATATCAGCCAGGATGTTCTGTTCTGGCCTTTCTGTCCCTTATTGTGAGCAGCAAGGGATAGCTGAAAGGACGAGTTCGAACTGATTCCACAGCGAGAGCAGTGGGTATCGAACGAACACTTACTTGCGTTATTCCAAAGTGACCGACTGACACTCAATCATGAATGTACACTAAATTTTTACTATTTTTAAAAGAAAATGTCCTGTATAAGTACTGTTCTGTCTTACGTCAACAGCATGCGAAGAATCATGTTTGCTATTTCCATAATAAAGGGTAGTTTTCAACTGTGTAGAGGAAGTTCTGAGAGAGTTAAGCAGAAATGCTGCACATCTGAAACGTACATTAGGTGTGAAAGGAAAGAGGTTTATTGTTCAGCTCGGAAAGAATTGAAAGTATGCGACATCAATGCCTTTCCGCTTCTCATGTGGAATATTTGCAATATCACTAGCCATTAGAAAAAATATTGATTTGGGCAAGGACTTTATAATGGCTTATCTATAAATGTGTTGACTCGATAGTATTTACAGTAGTTTCTAAGCAACCCAGACAAAAATCTAGTCCAAAACAACAACTTTTAAGCACATCTTTCCTTCGTTTAAAAGCAAAGGCTGGTTGCAAGGATACCTTAATTTTGTTGATTTAAACAATTCGATATGATTTTTGGTAAACCATAGCAGGGGTTGTGATCAGACACGAGATTTCCTCTTTTAGCAACTTTTTGTACAGTCAAATATCCAACACTATTTGTGGTACTGTTATGTTCTTTTTCAACGTTATCATGACTGTTTTTCGCCAGAAAAATAAAAAAGAAGCACAAGATTGGCTAAGAACAATCGAGAAATTGGAAATAGATGCGAACCAACAGTAGCTGAAGGTCATTGGAAAGGATATGATAAAATGACCACTTGGTAAAATTTCTGATTAAGTTCTTGAAAAACGTAAACGCGGTAACGGTCATTTTGTGCTAATAATGGCGTGCTTGTAATTAATTTCACACATGAGTAATCGCACATGTTTAATGAATAGACTTAATAGACGTCCACGCTTGAATTCGTGAAATCACGTTTACCTCGATTGCTCGAATGAACTTGTGGTATTTAATATTCAGTAACTTTGCGCCTGTGTTATAAAATCATGAATCTGATCTACGTTTTGATTTTACATTTGGAAGGAGAAAATTTTCTTTCATTGCACGAGTTATGTAATAAAAACTACGAAACAGGAAAAAGGAAATGCCATGTTTAGGGAGTTTTGCCATCACACTGTTACATTCTTCCCACCCACGCCAAAAAAGAAAAAAAAAAACAAAACGAAAGTTAGGCTGATGCAGTTTTATCAAGGGAACTGCGATAAAAATTGCGCATTCCTCACTCTGGATAGAATATCTCGTCTTGTTGGAGTCGGTAAAAATTTATAATTGGACGGTCACTCTGCTTTGCATTGGCTGCATAACTTTTAATTTGTTCAGCAAGAATGTTTGTCTTAGTTGCGCTTGCTTAATTAAGCGCGTTAATCTTACCATCATTTCGTTGATCAGTTTCTTGGCTGGGCTGGTTACAGATGTGCGCAAGTTGTTCTCTGTTTTTGGACAGTTAAACTGCTCCAATCAAATTAAAAGCGGATCTTACTTTTCAGCGCGATTTCTGGGCGCTGGAAGGTGATCCCGTCACATGTTACAGTCGTTTCCTTCAACTGGCGTGCGTCAAGCAAACACAAGTTATTATGATGTCAAAACTACAGTTCAGCTCTCTCTTGTTTTGGGAGGAGGTCCCACTTGTCAGCATTATAATGACTCATCATGCTTGATGAAACAATGCTCCTCAGAAACGCGGCATGGAGACAATAAGAGAGGAAAATGTCTTTGAGATCAATTAACAAGCTTTTAGTTTTTTTATTTTTTACGATGTGTGCGAAGTATTCTGAGAGACGTGATAACTGAGGTTAGTTTTGGTCGAAAGGTCCCTCTTGCTTAGGAACTTAAGTTAAGGGGGTCAAAGTTTTGAGGATTAAAATGCATCGTCACGTGGAAATTATTAAGCTGCAATCGCGTTAAGGCTTTTGTCTTGACACGTTTGAGCACTAAGAAAATTGGGTTTCAACAGTTGAAGGTTGTTTGTTAGGAAAGAAAACTTAATATGGAATGGCTTTGTTTTATCCTTTACGGTTCAATTAACTCCAGCTGTTGCTAAAACTTTTCCTGTTTTGTTAAATTATGGTTAACGAAGAATTTTTTTCTGAAAAAAATTATAATGCAGTCGATAATGTTGTATTTCAAAACCAATCGGTTTTGTTAAAGCGATAGGTTTATTTCACAGGAAGTATTTCAAATCTGAGTAAAACGCATTTGATAATTCAGTAAGCGGTTCAATGGAACTTTCGATGGGTCATCACTCAAGTCTGGCTTTTACAAACCAAAAAAACGTGCAATCACCCCTTTCAACTACCGAAAGTGGTTTCAGCAAATATATCAGGTCGTTTCTTTGTGAACACTAGACTCTTGATATTTGTAGAGCTATATTTATGATCGTGACAACTGCAGATTTTTTCAGCTCCGCAGTAATGTGTTTTCAAGGATCAGTATCCATTAGAAGTCAAGTAAAACATTTTTTGGCAAATTTACAACTTCCCGATTCATGATCACAATCCACAATGCTTACTTCGTGCGAGCTGATGGAAATTTTTCTGAGAGCAAAATTCTCAGGTGGTGGATAACTCGAAACAGCGCTGATGATTCAGTTTACTAAACTGAGACAGTACTACATTTTCATTTTACTTGTCTTACTGACTTTATCCACACAGCAAACCTTCGAAACTTCCTGAAGTGGTTTTCAAAACGGTCGTGTATAAACTTCGTGGAATTACTATTATGTGCTTTTAAGCTGCCGACGACATGATAATGGTTTAAAAAAATTGGAGATTATTTTAAAATACATGAGTTAGCGAAGCTGTTAATAGCCATTGTAATCCTTACATTACTTCGACGGGTAAAAAATGAAGCTACTGAAGCGAAACTTAGTCAATCAGGCATTTCTAATGCTGACTGAGCCGCTGAATCACATCACGCTGAATCACATCACGTGCTGAGTTACATCACGTGATTGGTCCTCTGTTTGGCCATGTCTTCAAAAGACGCTGGTTTCGATTTGTTCGGTGGCTCAAATAACCTTATTTACACGGTCTCTTCCAGTTACTAAAATTGTTAAAAATGTAGAATATGTGCAAAAGCGGGGGCGAGAAAGTACGGAGAGAAATGAAGTCTAATATCGAAGGAATTAATTCCGTCGAGTGTAGATATTCATCTAACCGTAAAAAAGGACACATGGGTTCGATTGTCATGTAGATTGCGTAATTTAAGCAAAGCAGGTATATAAACCTTCGACCAATAATGGTTTAGAAAGTTGACATAACCTCTTGTTGTTATTGAATTTTCATCGCAAGGTCCATATCTCTGTCTCCTTCTTTGCTTGACCAATATCAGGGGTTGTAAACCAAAACAGCGTGTCTTTTGACGCCAAATATACTGCCCTTATTTTCACACTTAATTGGTCTTCAATTTACCAACCTAACTGTGTAGCGGAAAGTTCCGCATTGCAAAACGTAATTATTGTCCATCATTTGCTGGAAAGCTCTGTTTATTCCTGCTCATAAACACAGCTTAAAAACCTTACAAATGCATAAGTCTAAACGCTTTCATTGTTTTGTCATGCGAAGGGAATTTGCGGCCCATTTCCCAGTTCGATTAAGTCAAAAACAGGGCAATCTTTAATGTTACAATTTATTTCTTCGTCAGTCGGTAAATAAGTAACGAAGTGGAATTTGCCTCTCGTAACGCCCTTGCTGATCTATTGAATATTCTTCACCGTCTTGAATTTGCTAAAAGTGTGAAATGTGTGTTTCTTCGGTATCTGTAGAAAGGATGATTGGGCTGAAAGTTATCGTGGAAAATCGGTACGGCGTTGTCAGTTGCCCACTTGGCTGTCAGTGGCCTTGACATGAGAGTAGCGATGCCGTTTTATTTACCAGGAATCCCGTCCGTGTAGCGTCCTTTTCTATCAGGGGACAATTTTTAAAGCTTTATTCGCTCCCACGGAATTAAAATGGCAAATAATATGATGCGAGGTTATCGTACAGAAATCGGTTTATCCGTCTCCATTCTAACTCTTCTTGATGAGTTGTTGGTGACGAACTTACAAAGATCTAGCTGCTGTCAGGCAACAGTGGCTTACAACGGACAAATTCATGTTTCGTTTGATTGATCTCATTAAATCGTAGAAGAGGGAAACACAAACAGGACCACAAACTGTCAAATTTGAAAGACAACTGAGGGCGCATATTGATATGTTGAAGCTCCAGTTGTAGTAGGGGATAAAGAAACTAACAAAATTGTTCGAAACTGAGAAAAAGAAGGTTTACTGTATTCCCGTACATGAATTGCGGTAGCATAATTTATAATGGCCAAGTCAACCACACCCAAGGCAGACTGATTATTTAATGGTCTTAGGTTTCACTCTTATACATCTGTTCAAGCAAAAATCGTGCGCATCATGCGAGCAAAATTTATAAAACATTTAAGTGTTATCATTTTCGTCGTCAAATTGATCCGGCAGCGAGATTTTTTCTTTATCAAAATGAATATTTTGATTGTGCACCTCATAACGCTTGCTTGTTTTCCGCTTTGAATGACGTCGTAGGAATAAGTAACATTAAGTTCTCTGCGGGCATCCGATTTTACGCGATTTGTGCCCCTTTTTCCTTTTCGTGGTTGAGGTATCTATTTTTGTATCTACTTTTACGAGGTCACACACAGAGATAAAAAAGGAACCAATTAAACTACGGATCAGTGTTTGAGCAGGCCTGTTAAGTAAGGCCTGTTATGTAATAACATAAGAGTCAATATTTTTAATGCAAAGTGTTATAAGAAATATTTCCAAACTGCGGGTGTAACATTAGATACCCGTCCTTAAGATGTAGAATATTGGTTAACACTGAAATTTCTACGGCCATTACGTTGAGAAAAACCGATGCGCAGCTGGTCCATATGTTCGCTGGACCTTGAACAAGTGGGCCATAACTTTTGAATCTTCTCAGACGAGAAAATCAATGTGACTGAATGCTTTCTTGATGAATTGATTATCCGTGTTATATATTGTACAAACGCTCGACTAAATTCGCTATACATAAAGTCAAAGTCTTCTTGAAAATACGGGACTCGCCGGCGTTTAGGACCTAAAATGGGAAAATAAGTGCTATCTTAGGAGCATGAAAAGTAATTGTACGAACTCTTGACTAAATTCTTTATGGGAGTCGTTCATGACCTAAATTAAGAAAATAAAATGCTATCCTTGGGGGATGAAAAATAATTCCTGCATAGAGAACTGCTTTATTTCCTCTTGTTTCTTATTGTACGGCTCAGAATCCATTCTTTTCTTTATGTTTTGGGATATCGGTCTTCAAAGAAGATCAAATCTTTTGCAAGCTTCTTACCACGATGATATGGAATAAGTTTTTTTTAGGAGCTATTATTATCTTTGTCATCTTCACCTTCATCATCGTCATCATTATCATGAAATCATCAGAGTATAAGAGTAATACTGACAGAGCTATTGGTAGCCTTGCGTTAGGTTGCCATCCTTAACCTTATAGATCACGCACTTTTCGAATTCAGTGCCAACAAGACAGTTTTCTGGAGCAAGCCGTGTTAAAGTTACAGCAATCTTAGAGAA
>NC_090884.1:2063305-2088305 GCF_036669925.1 Montipora capricornis | reverse complement strand
GGCATTTCCTGTAGTCTTCTTACAACATGACGCAGAAAATACTATGTAAACGATTCACATAACCAGTTTGCATTCTGATATCGCCGTCACAAATTTGTTTGTGATGGTTTTTACGCACATCCCACATTGTGCCTTTGCTGAAAGCTTTTGCGTTGGTCCGCTTCCACTTTTTGTCTGCTGCTGCTGCTGCTGTGTTTGATGAGATCACGCGTCCTTTTTCTGTTTAGTATGAAAGCCGATCTGCTCCGAAAACATGCGTCAAGAATCCGAAGAATATTAGTGACAATGAAGCTAAAGGAACGCTAGTATAGCTATACGCCAGAACTTGTGAGATCGACAGCTGTGACGGGAGAAAAAGTGGCGTCTTGTAATTTACCAGTTATGGGGAAAGGTTTTGGGGCGGATTTTAAAACACTTTTTTTGAGGCGCTTTATTCCTAAACATTAATTTTTGTCTTGAAGATAACAATGTAAGGATTACAACTCAAGGACGCTTTGCTTGATTTAAATCAAAGTTTGACAGTTTGCAATTAAATTTTTCTATAAGAAATGAAATATTCCAGTAGTCACATTTAATACAAGGGTTGAGGTATTTGCGGCGTGATTGGAAAGCGCTACATCCGTTTCACTCAAGACACCCCTGAAGGTACACGGTAACCTCTGAAGAGTGTATCTTTAATTGTGTAAATTTAGGAAAATAATTTGAATTTCTAATTTTTAAAAAAATTAAAATATTTTACCAGTCAGTTAATATAAAGATTCTGCCCAATCCAAAAGAAATTACAAACTAAATTTTCGGGGGATCATTCGTTGCCATTAGTATTACGGTAGTTTTGATACTTTGTGTGACCGATGAAAACCCCCACAAAACACCAAATACCTTTCATGAACCCGATTACAACGTCGATAAAGCAGAAATCAGCGCTTAACCTTAGGCGAAACCAGGCGATCGACAGTAGAAATCATTTCGTGTACCTCCTATTTCGGGAGAAAAATGGATACAACACAAAAAGTGTCAATTACCATGACATGTGGATGACATAGAATGAACATGTGGCCACTAAAATATGCCGTAATGTTTTCTATAAATTTTTTCTTTCTAGACTTTACAGAAACTAGCCAATGATAGCACACATTAAAATTTGTGGATACCAGGAAAAACAAACGATCCCCATTTTATAACGTGGTCTGCCCTGCAGGGGGCACCCACATAACTAGTGTACTCTATTTTCCTTACAAGTAAAAGTGCAAAACGGAAGTGATGGTAGTGTTCACCTTCGGAAAATCATTAATCAATCAACAGTCTTTTGTATCCCTTGAGACAAAAAGCAAGGGACCGGGCCGTAAAATAATGACATTTCATTCACGTGCCCAGCAGCCGTATTGGATTACTTAAACGAAAGAAAGTGTTTGCATTAAAAAATAGACTTCAATTCCCGGAGGATTAGTTTGGTACACCGTCAGGTCCCTTGTGACGTCATGTGAAAACGCTCTACATCGCTTATAAAAACATTTCTAAAATCTAACCAGAGAACAATTCGTTAAGGAAAGAAAGACTTATTCACATTATAAATATACACGATGCTGATATTGATTGTTACGGTTGACAATGGCATAGTTTGATGTTACGCGGGTATGGAGAAATTTGAATGTAGCTTAAATAGACTTTGAAGATTTGTGGTAGAAAATATCTGGGTTTTCCCCAAAACAACTTTAAAGTTTAGCCCAAGTCGTCTAAATTGCACCGCCCAGACTAAATCACAAAACGTGATCCTAAAATTTCATTTATTGTGGGAAACATCCCCCTAAAAAGTTCTTCCACTGTGAAATTTTTAAAAACGAAACACGTGTCTATTAATTAACGGAACTTCTTCGCCGAAGAAGAGCTAAGTCTAAGTAGCACAGAGTTGTTTGGTTACAGCACAGTTAATAGAGGGGAATGGTTTGGAAGCTCGGCGAACATCAAAAGAGCAAACAAAGCAGCGAAGATTTAGGTTGGAAAGTCCACGACCGTGCACAATCTTTCGTTTTCCGCTCATACACTGTGCATGAATTACGTAACCAACACGTTTCTATTGGCTAGTTCCGCAGTATGGAGTAAACAACTATTGTGTTTTGTGCACGGTCAAGGCTAAAAACGACAACAAAAACCTACAACAACGAAATTTGTCGGGTTTCATAACCATTCCCCTCTATTAACTATGGTTACAGCTTACAATTGTAATAATAAATTTTCCTTTAAATCTCTTTAAATTTCAAATGTTTAATCTGTAGATTGCACGCAAATCCTACGATGTCGGCTTAGCTGAAAAGCTTGGGAAAACGACTTTCCACACACCTCACACAGAAATGGTTTCTCACCAGTATGCGTGCGCACATGATTGTTCAAGGTCGTGGCTCCTGAAAATGCTCGCAAACAATAGCCACACTTGAATGGTTTCTCGCTTACATGTATCACAGCGTGCATACGCAGTTCTCTTGGTTGTGCAAAAGCCTCTTGGCAATGCCCACATCTATAGGGTTTACAGGGCATGCGCGAGCATAGGTGATTGTTGAGAAGCGATCGCTGGGCAAAGGTTTTTTTGCACTGGCCGCACTTAAACTCTCCCCCATCTGCAATATTGTCTAACGCATCATCAGTCATCCTGCCCTTACGCGGGAGACCGTCATGTTCGCTTGTGTCAAGCTTTTTGTAATGCGCGTTTCCGCGTAGCATTTTCCCTCCCACATCACCGAAAGCCACAGAGATGTTGTTTCTGTTATCGTGGTTTGCTGGACATCCTTTGTTTTGTCGTTTTGATAAGGAAGCTGAACATTCATCAGACATTCCTTCAAGCAATAAATTAAACACAGTTTGTGTTGATGATCTTCTTTTGCGACCTCGGTGCAATCCTGATCTGTCTGGTGCGCACCTCTTCTGAGCTTTCTCAAATATCTCGGGATCTCCTGACTGTCGACTGTCACTTGACACACGACCTGCAATGAGATGTCTCTCACTTGATCTTTTTTCGGCAAAACCGAGAAGAATTTTGAAATTGACCCTAGCCGTAAAATATTTTCTTTCGAGAAAATTTCAGCACCAAAAAGCTAGTATTTTGGCGTTTTTCCTTTGCATTTTGCTGGTTTGTCTTCTAATAGGCTTTACAATTTACATTGAAGTTGAAGTGGTGGGTATTTACCTCCCCGCTTCGCGGTTTGATAAATATCCACCACTATCATGATTCACCTCCACTTCGGTGGTAAATAATTGTATAATACAACGGATATTCCTTCACTGTTTGCATGATCAGCATTTCACTTCTCGTTTGTTCTTAATTTTGATGAAGTTTCATGACTTGTCAAAAATCAAATTCCGAAAAAAAAAAACGGAAATATTTTTGCGGTAACCTAGAGGTTACCAGTTGAAACACTTCTTGTTAAAAGTGAAAAGCAATACCTGGAACCTGAAGTGGCGGACTCTTGTTCCCAATCCCCACCGGTATTCCCATGTGTTGCATATAGCTGTCCTCGTACCAGACCAATAGCTCACATCCGCGTGGAATGTCACGGAATGCTCGATAAAATATAGACTTGTTATGCTGAAACGCAAACAAGTTTTGTTCCTGTTTATGACGTGCGCATCGTATGAAGCGCATCCAGCTAGATGTGTTTTTGTCACTACCATCTAAGAAGTAGTTTAATTGGTTGTCTTCGTATATCTACAGGAAAAAAAGTAGATTACATAATTGTTATTTGCTCATCGACTTACATCATAAACCTAAAATGGCCGCTGTCGTTTATTATTTGTTGTTTACAGTCAAGTAAGTCCTTCTTGCCGCGTTTAAGGCTAAATATTATTCTTTGAATTTTACGCCTACGATCTGCAAAGTCGAGGCCACATGTATATATGCCAGATATTAAGGAATAACAGGATATAATGCCACTCAAAAATTTTCTGACCGAAATGTGTTTGAAAGAAACAAAAGTGATAACGAGAGGCTGACTGTTTGAAATCTATACGCATTTTCGGTTCTTAATATTGAGGCTCCTCAACCCGCGACATCTCACCTCCCACATGTGTGATGTGTTCATATCAGTCGTGACGTCATCCACTCTGACGCATTTGCCTTCGTATGGACCAATCCACGTACCCACAGGAATGTGTTGTTTAGCACAGACCCCATAGTTCGTTCCAGGAATGCTCGACGTGCAAATATTTACTTCATCAGGGAATGAAGCTACGGCGTAACTGAGCTTCAAATTTGTTTTCAAAGTGCGACCATTGTCAGTTTCTGTCTCTTGAGAAATCTCATGTTCCCATTCATCATCTAGAATGAAATTAAAAACTTATCGTAAAAAGTTATTCTTGACAACTGAGAATTCAATGTTAGTAATGGGTGATCTTAGCTTCTGGGAACGAGTCATTGTGATTCTTGATAATGATATGCGTAGACGCTCGCCCTTCAATGATGTGCCCCTGTTTATGGGCGAAATTCAAGGGTTCACTATTCAGTTCCGACTTGTTTTTCTCCGGCTATTCCGTTGCTTTAATTTGACCCTCGCTCCTCATAATATGTTTATGATGTGTATCATTATTACAAAACCTGAGCTGTGAGACGTGTTTTTAATGTTCACTATCTTGACTGGTTTGGAGCCAAACAGAGCATGGTGCAGAATTTGTAAACTGATTTGTTCCGGTAAAGACGATGAGCAGGGTTTCTTGGCCACTGTTGGAGAGCTGCATGGGTTTGGCTGCTCTGATTTCGGCTGCGTTGAGGACGTCTCTTCCATCTAAATAAAATTATAATTTTGGAAAAAATGTCAGTCGAAAGAGACTAAATGGTGTTTTGTATATGAGATCGCATGGGCACGAGGGTAAACTACGATTACATGCTTATCACATAAAGGGCAAATTTATTGAAGAAAATCAACACGCTGCAATGATCGGTTAAAGTTCAATTCAATACACCGTTGCTGTCAACAGAAATAGCGCTTAAAATGTATTTTAATATGTGGACAAAAAGACTCTCTTGTAACTTTGCTTGCTCTGGATAAGCGACTGTTAACCAATCAGGATCAAGTAATCATGCCCTCTTTATTACCAAAAGTGCTCTCGTGATTAAGGAAAAATACCCCCTCTCTCAACAAATCAGCATTCAGTAATTTTGCCCCGTATGTGATAAATCCAGAAATCACAACCCTATTTGTCTCTCCGTTTTTCTTTGTCCGTAAATGTGCATCAAAGGTTACCCATTTTTAAGACTGTTTACATTGTCTGGCTTTATCCCAAAAAATATAATTCTTGTACCTCCTCTTTATTTCCTTCGGTTGAACGGAGTTTCTGTTCATTGCGAATCACAAATCAACCATTAAACCCTAACTAGGTAGAGTTAGTTAGGTTCACGCTGCAACCTGGCCTGCAATGGGTTGCTCGAAGCATGGTTAGTGCTGACCAGAGTTAAATACCTTGGAAATCTGTAAGTTTTGATACCTCTTAACCAACAGTTAGTGCTTTGAGCAACGGGGAGCTTTCCTTTTGTCAGAACCTCTTCCCAAACCGGCCCAATTGCAATGGAAATGTAACAGTTTAAAGGAACTCTTGCATGATAATCTGCAGCATTTTTCTGGAGGAGAATGTATCATCCTCAAAGTCTTTTAATTCGAAGGCGTTGCAGGACGGTTAGTCCTTCCAAATGCCCGGTCTGGCCGGTTAGTTCTATCAAATGGAAAACGATTCACTGAAGAGCCGATGTTTCGACACTCCGTTGCTAGTGATCTAAGGTTGCGCCAACAGTCTTTTTTCAATTATTAGCGTCTTTTCTTTTTAATGAGATGTAAGTAAGTTTAAGGAAAAAGAGCCATTGTCGTGCATCTTGGATTGAAGGGGGCGTGGGCGAAATTAATGTGCCAAGCCCTCAAACATATTCACTGATGTTGTCGTCGCTTGGTGGTGATAATTTTGGACTGATTATCCCACGCAATGGTATGTTTGGTTTGGCAACGTTGCGTCGACAAAACGGAGATTTTTCGGTGCTCTTTTAAACGTGTACCAAACTAGCGTTTGGTTTGTGCAGAGTCATTGCACAGCACAGAATAAAAAGAGTTAATTCGTCGTTTTCATGAGTACTGATTTCTTGAAGTGGTGTAGAAGGCTTGTTCTAGTTTCAAGTTTAAGGAGTAAAATATCACACGACTTAGTTTGTTTCGTTGTATTAAGCTCGTGACGTTCTTTTTAATCGAAGTTCTGAAAGTTGTTTCTTTTCTTTATTTCAAATTCTTAGCATTCTAGTAGTATGATTTGAGATACGGCTATCCCTAGCGGGACCATTACAAAATGAATGCAGTTTTTTTGTAGAATTGGTCAATATGAACAAACAGCAAAATGGGTTAAGGTCAGTGACATAATCGACAGATCTGGCGCTTAGTTTTAATGTGGACTAAGCCGAAAAGAAGTCCGTCAGTCACACTACAGTAATATCCTCTTATAGTCTTTATAATGGCGAGTTGATGTCGTTTCATAACAGAATACTGCAAGATGAGCAAACAAGCATTCGTCGGCTGACAAATCTTGCCGAACAAAGGCGAAACGGAGACGCTATTTTCGGCAACGAAAGGTCAACCTTAAATCACACAACCAATGAGAATTGTAACAAGCAATTATATTCACACTGTTTAAAACTTGTTTCATAACGTTACAGTCTTTGGACAAGCAACAAATCTTTGAGTTAAGTCCATAAAAGCGCAGAAAGACGGTGAAGAATTTGTGGGAACAATTCGACCCCGCCTAATACTTTTTTACTGACAACAGAAAGACCACATAAGGATGGGTCAAACATAGTTTTTGTAAATGACAGGGCTTTTTGAAAAAGACTTTCAATGCAATAAAGAAACTAGGGTCATCAGTGAGTTCGCCCCAGCTAACAAAACATTGAAAAGACAGGCCGCGGGAGCGGAATTGTAAAGAGAGATTGAATAATGGGGTATACCCATTTTAACGATATTATGCTCAAAGCACCAGAACATGACGATAGCTCCATCAATACCAAAAACCTACAATGGCTTTCAAAACCTTACCTTGGAGAATTTTCGTTTCCGCCTTTTTAATCGTTTTGGAATTCAGAATTCTCTGACTTCTCGCTCTTGTCACCAGTTCAAGTAACTGATGGGATCACTTCGCACCATCTTTATACCCATTGTAATTAAGGTTTTTATTCGCGTGTCACCTCCATATAGTAAACCAAATGCCAGCTCATATTTTAGGTGAAATAAAAATAATTCTTTGCGTATTACCACAGTTAAAAGCGGTCGGGTCTCATTGGTAAGTGCCCAAAACCATATAATTAATATTTAATGAGTGGTGAAACAATTGATTCAGAAGCATACTCTTCAAAAACGAGCGAAAAATAATTCCAAATATCTTCTTTGAAAAAGGGACAGCCTTATCTCAAAAACATGACCATAACAGGGTAAGTTTTAACCGACTTTTCAAAGTTCCTGGTTTACCAACAAAATGCGATGAGCGACCGCAGGGCAATTCTTCTTTACCGAAACACTTTAAAGGGGGTGATTTATTAATTCCACTTCCGTGATCGGTGAAAATGCAACAAGTGATAAGAAACTGTGTCGCGTCAGGCCATGGAATATTTCTTCAATCTCTAGTTTTACAACAAACAGAACAAGGTGTTTGTTTTTAAATCCCAGAATGAAGTTGCGCAGAGCATATTTTTTTTATGACAATTTTTTGCGTTTTGTTTTTGAAGCTGACCATGCCAGTACCAGTAACATATAAGCATAACATTCCGGAATTTTACAGTGAATAAAATTGTTGTTCATCGAATGATGGTGAATGGTGAATGTGCTCTTCTTCAGTTATATATGAGGAAGAGAAGAAATGCGTAGCTGCTTAGCCTGTTTTACAAAATTACTTTCTTTTTCCTTGAGAGCCAACGAAAGTGCACTGCAAACAAACCCATGTGGTAGTTTTTACGTTTTGACAAAAAGAGGGCGGGGTTCATCTCCCACTCGGCAATGTTTGCCTGATCTGCACATGAATAACAAAGAGCGACTCACTGGAAACAGCTTTTCAACAACGTAATTGAACTAATGTTTTGAATCAAAAGCTGGACATAAGCAAATATTTGTTTTAGTTTTACGTAATTTTCAGGCGTTAAAGATGTAATTATATAACACTGAAAAAAGAGAAGAGGACTGAAGTATGGCTTGAAATCAGGTCAAAAGACTTTGTGTACTATGCCGAAATGAATTTACAATTCTGCTTGAATTCTTATTTCCTGCTCTTTCTTACAAATGCAGTTGATATTACACCGTAAATAGCAGAAGCTCAGCTGGTAATTCGATAAACGTGGAGCGTTTCAGGAATCCATTAAGGCCACTAGCATTTCAACACTCCGACCTATTTTCTGTTTTGTCCCAGCTGAATTAATCTACATTCTCATTATTTCCAATTCAATTGATTGTTTCTCTCTAAGCCATGTGGCATTCTCTAAGAGCTTAAAACCACCTGTGGGTTTTTAGATTGCAGGTTTCTTTGGCGTCTGAAACAACATCTTTGATCTTTTGTTACTAAATTCAACAGCCCTAAATGTTCATGAACGCGTCCCCACCAATAAATCTCAACGTGATACATACATGTGATATTAAAAGTTAAGTATGCTGTTTTCGCCCAGTTTCTTAGAATGCAGAGTCATCAAAATCACAGATTGCAATTACTGAATTCCATTTGAGAGTAGAAACGACGATCGTAGAAACTGCGCATTTGCAACTATTTTTGGGCACAAAAATGCAGCAAATGAAACCTTACACGTGACATGTTTATGTTGAAAGCATTTAATACTGATGATTTTGATTGTAATGGTTGTTTTACACGGATGGATTTCAGTTTTGTTTTGTTGCCTCGTACTGCAGTTGTTTGTGTGGAGTATTGGGCCAAAAAAGTCTTAGATATTTTATAATTTCTTGAAGTTATCCCTCTTGATTTTAGCATTGTAACAATAATAATAAATAATTAATTACAAAATTGTTACTTGAAATCGAAGTCCTCACAACTTTTAAACTCAGAAGATTGTCGAAATTTGTTAAAGTCTAAGGAGGCCAGATGATAAAAAGCAAGACTTGAAACCACTTTAAAGTGCTCATTTTTACTTAATGTAACCCTTTTGCAGACATTGAGCTGTGAACATCTTGTTGTTAATATGCTTTTGATCATATCACACAGACTTTTGGCAGCTGTTTCTCTTGGAAATATAACGAACAAATCAGAATTTCTTTATGTGTTAACCAATTACGCACATTTTAGCTTATTGAGTCACGGACAAACTAGAAACACAATTAGTCAACGTTTTGGCTGACTTATACATTCCTTCTATTTTTTGTTCAAAACTAACAGATTTCAGTTTACAAGATAAGTTCATCTTGACATCAATAGACTTTCGTCTTGTTATTTCTGCCCCAAAGTAAAACCTCATAAGCCCTGTTTACCAATAACTAACACCTTCAAGGTAAATCTTGAAGACGACTTTGGCGCGCTTATAGAGTATTTCAACAACAATGTTTATTTTAAAATCGTGTGCTTTTATGTTACAGAGTGACAGCTTTAGAACCATCGCGAGTCCTCCATTACTTTTAAAAAGTGTCCCTGTTTCCTGAAGTTGTGTTTGATGATGGTTCATTTTCCCGCCATTTTCTCACGCATGTGCAGTTTGTTCTTGTCTCACTCGATTGACGAATGTCTAGGTTAAGACGAGTAGAAGAAAACCTTATTTATTTTTGGATTTAATGTATTTGCACTTGTGTAAAGCACGTTGCAATGAGGGAGAGACTCAATCCATTCCGTCTTATTTCGTCGAAGAAGAAATGAACTGGTTGCGCATTTTTTTGGAGTGCTGCGTCGACATGAACCACCAAGACTCGGCGCCCAATCAAGCTTCACAAAGTTAAACAATTTTAGTGACGTTCAGTTGATTTCGTTTCTTTCTATTTATTTCCATGAGATCGTTTTAAGTTTCGTCTTGTCTTCGTGCTGAGAAAGGCTTCTCGGTTCGACTTTTTCGTTATTTTTGAGGATAAAATGAGTTGCTCCGATGTATATAATAACACAAACAAATTTACCAACTGCAGCGAATCTTAACTGACAAAAGAAATTAGTCTACAAAATTTAGGCTTTTAATGCTGTTCTTCAATTGTCACCATTCTGCTTTAATGTCGTATAAGTAAAAGATTCTAGATGTCCAAAATGAACCGAAGAAAAGGTTGTAAATCAGTCGGTGTTGATACAAATTAGTCAGGTTGCGTAACAAGATCATCTTGTCATTGTCTACGAAGGCCAATATTCAGTACAACATTTCCTTTCCGTATAATCCTACAGACTTTTGTCCAAATGAAATGTTTTTAGAATATTATTTTTTCGAAACGAGGCTTAGAAAGGATCCGGTCATTTTCGTGACTTCTCGCATAAACCAAGGTGCTATTTTAAAATTTCGAGAAAAACTTTTTCCGTTTTGCGGCTGACTGCTGGCATTAATAACGACTAAGAGGAGAATGATATAAAACAATAATTTCTATAGTGTAGACTGAATGGTTTTTTATAGTTCAAAGTTCCGCATACATATTGTCGGTCTACACAATACTGGTGTTATGCGGATAACTATAGAGATGTTTCCGCTCACTTCGTTGTCGCGTAGGTCTCCCGAGTTTTCCGTTTCTTTTTCAACTGTGCTGTATTGAGCAAACAATTCTTATTAATATTAGTTTTTCCAGTTTCTAGGAATATTGCGGCGCACTGAGCTTTCTTATTGACGGCAAAGAAGCGGTCGGGAGTGCAATCTTCTAATCGATCTTAGATTAAAGTTAACAACAGTTCTATTTGCAGAAATTTCGTTTTTCTGCTACATGACTTTCGCAAAGTTAAAAAAAAAAAGGCTCCATATAGATGAGCATTGCAAGTACAACCTATAATTAGGATCTCTTGAGTTCATGACCTCAATATTTCTTCAAACTCTGATGCAAGGTAACCAAGTTTCCAAGTAAACAAATAAATACATGCCTTGTATTTCTCAACCAGTGAATTCATCAAATATATTTCAGAGGAAAGCAAATACTTGCCGTCACGTAATAATATCTACTTAAGATCTCTCAGGAAGAGAGGTTCGGCTATGATTAATCCGGACAGATTTTTTTTGCCGTAGTTCATGACCGATTTTGAATGCGTTTGTATCTCAGAAAGTCGCAATCAATACTCAAGAACATTTCGCAACTGGTATTTCACGTTTTTAGTTCGAAAATGTACAGGAGGACAATGAAATGGTAAACACATACGCCCGGGGTTTACTCTGCAGTCACTGGTAACCGGTCACGAGTCCTATGGTGGAATGCGGAATTTTTGCACAATGCCAAGCGGCAAGTCCACACAAAGTCAATGTGAGGTATTATCCATTTATGCCCTCCAAGAGCAGGACAGGAGAAAACATGTAAGTATTAGCGAAGAAACACAGAAAAAGAAAGCTTTCGCTACATTCAAGCATCAGTTTGATGATCCACACTGTGCATTGGTGAGTTACTATTCTTGATGAAAGCAAGTGATTAACCAAACCATAAAGTGATCCCAAATTGTCAAAGCGCTGACATATATACCTACAGCAAAATAACGCATAAAGCGTGTTAGTACTCGCGTGTTCAACTAAAAATGGGCACTGATATCATAGCTCTGATAAAATACTGGTAGAGTTTGTGGAACTTTCATTAACCCTTCGAGACGGATTAAATCACATTGCACTGACAAACGTTTTTCCAAGACGTCCGGCGTTATTCATGTTTTTGCTCGGTTTTAGTATTCATGGTTTTTGCAGAAATCCCGGGTTGTAAATCCCGCAGAAAAACTTTTTTTGGAACTTTGAAGAAGTGAAGGTCTCAAATGTCTAATTTCCTTGTTAGATTCTGATTCATTGATCGCAATTCCTTGCCTGTACTTTCCTTCATTGTTGCTATCAAGATAAAAGGATTAACGTCTCTCTCTAAATTTCTCCTCCCATTCACCTTGGACAAGGTCACCGCGGTTTCCCACCAGTAGCTGAATGAACCTTGAAAGTCATTAATGCTGCAAACGGGAACAAAGCGATCATTTTTTTTATAATAACTTCAAAGAGGAAAAAATACCCGGAGCAGTTTTTCTGGTGAGTTATCTAAACATTGCGGGGGCTTAGCAATTATCTACTTTTAGGAAATAGCAGATCCGGAAAATGATGAGCGAAATTTGGAATTTCGGCCGATTCATCGAGCTTTACTGTGTAGGCCTTTCTTAAAATCTTTTCGGGTGGCTGAATCGTTATAACTTATGTTTACATTGATAAATGATACAGAGCATCACTGGCGGAGCAAAAAACTGCGTACTGTAAAGATAACGTCAACGCCGATGTTCTTTCAAAGTGGCAATACATATCTTACAGATATGTATATAGGAAATATTGAATGTAGCTAGGCTGAAAATATAGTCAGTGGTATCTTGATTATCTTTAATGTAGTTTTGCAGGTTCAATTCTGCAGCTACTCAGTCGGCAGTCTCTCGGTTGACGGTAAATCTCTCAGAGCCTTTGCTAGCGATGTGACTAGCTTATCACATCCGGCTTAATACCGCAAAGTAACTCTTGTTAATTTCATTCATGTCAGTATGGATTTGAGACGAAGCTGATGATGAGAGAAGCACGGGTTGGTAACTTCCTTGTAAGGAGGACAACTTGCTAGCAACAGGTGTTGCTAGTCGTGGTGCAGTTGTGCCGTGCTGCATCACAATATTGACAGCTGCTCTTGTTTTGACAGAACAGCTGATAATAAAAGAGGATGCTATTTTTATAAAAGAAATGGAGAGGTACGGGGCTCAGCGTAAAATCCACTTGCCAAATCTAGAGGCCTTGTCTTAACAAGTCAACCTACTTAACTCCCATTTTTTACAATTCATTTAGCAGGACTCATCAAGTTACAATGGATAGCAAAGCTGGCCAGTCGGCAAAACCTGACCATACACGAGAAAAGAGCCCAAGTAAAAAATATCTCCTCTTCAACGAGAAAACGGTACAGTTTCTTCTGTATGGAAAAAAGAAATCCAAGATTATAGAGGTCAACAAGCTCAAAAGAAAGACTACAAGTTGTCAAGGTATGGATCGATGTAAAGCCAGTCTGTATTGCAAAAAATTGGAGGTTTAACCTCCAACTTTTTGTAATACAATTAATATTTTTAAAAAACGGGGGAATCGTAAATGCCAATACAAGACCGACCAAACTTGACATTGCACGAGGTAAGAAGTAATGACAAAATTAGAACAAATAACAATGGTATGGACCTGCTGAACGAAAGGCAGTTAAAACTCGGTTGATAGATTATAATAGACCCCATGCATGTCTGCCTGATTCTTCTCAAACGTTTTTTTATCTGACTTTACCAATATCTCTGTATTTGGCTGGAACATGAAGCACGCGGTCCTTAATTGCTGAAGCGTCATCGTTCGTTGGTACTTTGTAACCATGAGTGGACAAGACCGGGGTGTAGCATTAATTATCATTGTTATTGTTTTGGCAGCTCATATTATTGTTCAAGAAGTTCCGCTTTGCTCTAATGTTTACGAATCAAGGAATGACGTCCTTCAAACCAATCAGTACAATAAATTTGCATTCCTTATTCTTTTTTTTTACTCAATATTGGCTTTCCAAAATTTCTCTTCTGAAATCTTACTAGTTCCCTATTGTGGGCAGAAAATCGGTGTACCAACCTAACAAGTTAACAGTATGCAAGTTGCGTAGAAATAAGGCAAACGAAAGCAGGTTAATTCTGACAATGTTATGCTTTAGTACTGGTTGAGTTCCGTTTGTCTACTGGCTCCTGTCCCTATTTTGAGAGGCACTCGAAAACTTGACGATGATCGATAACTCTTGAGTGCTCAGATGTAGCCGTTTCATTCATGTCTTACTTTGACGCGATTTGTAATTAAAATTCAGCCAATCGCTTTAGCTGAACGCAGTTAATGCATCGCCGTTTACGTGGAAACAAATTTGGTCACGTATACATGGACTAGATGCTACTTATTTTTGTCCAATATCCTATCGTGTCTTCAAGAAAAGGGCCGTCACGATTGGGTAGATTTCGTGAATACTGCGCAGGCGCGAACAATCTGCAAGAATCTGATCTCCTGCCAAGTCTCTTCTTCCCGTCGCTTGTTCCGCCTTTGCAGAATTCATTATATTGTTCCGGAATTGGGGATTTAAATGCGCATTGTTTGACTTCAAATATTGAATCTTGTCATTGCACTCATCTTTGCGTTGTCATTGCTCTTGAGGTTGCGCAATTATACGTCACCGCCACATGGACTTGATACTAGCTATTTACTGCTGACTTCAGATTTGTTGATGATTTTCCTGTGATATTGCAAAATCAGAGTTATTTTAGTATTGGAAATTTTTAAATCAAATCTTGATACTGCATCCGTTGATTGCCTAATGAATTAGATTAATTATGCGCAATGTATCAGATGGATTTTTTATTATAAAACTGAAGCATCATCATCAACTGGGAACTCGGAAAAATCCGAGCCTGGGATTAGCCTGTTCCAGGCTCCGAGATAGTAGTAGGGGAAGCTCAAATATGAGAAAACGAGGGTGACTATAACCCAGATCACGCGCGTGTCTTGTTTTCGCGTCCCCTTTCTGCTCGTGCCGACCCAACTATCCGAGAAGGGGGCTAATCCGGGGCTTGAATTTTTCCCAGTCAATCTCTTGTAAACGTTACTGTAAACTTATGAAAGCGGAGCCGATCAGGATGTAAGTAGCCTGCGGAGAGCAGACGCATTTTTTTCTCGGCGGGTGAAACAAAAGCCGAAAAATGCGTCTGCTCTCCGCAGGCTACGATGTAAGCCGCCCGGACTTCGCTTGCCTTTTCTTCATTAAATTAAAAAAAAAACGCGACAGCAGGAAAAACGAAGAGTCATCATCCAACTAAACTATTAGCTAATAGCAAACATTTGGATAAAACATAAGCATTTTTGAGTCCAAACCAATTTTATATGCAAAGCGAATTCACGGCGGCGTGTCGAAACAATTTGAAAGAAATCAAAGAAGAGATGCGAATTTTTCTTCGATTTTTCTCGGCAAAATCGGAGAAATAAGACCAGTAACAAACATATCTCGTAGTAAGATAGAAACGTTGCTAAGCAATTTGACATAAATGGCCGTATAAAAGGCAAAACAAGAAATTATTTAAATAAATAGTCACCTATTCACCGAAGTGGAGGTGGCTAGCGGTGGATATTTACCGAGCCGCGAAGCGGCGAGGTAAATATCCAACGCTAGCCACCGACACTGAGTATATACTAAAACAGTGAGATAATATACAGCACAAAAAATTAATTTGGATGTTTTCTTTACTTGTCACGGATGCAAATCGGCACGCCATTTTTTCCCGAGTTGCTCGGAGGTAAATAGCACAGGATATTCGGAGTTTGACGAGCCAATCAGCGCCCGCGTTCAACGCTATCCACTGTTTTAGTATATACTAATAATAAATATGGTAAGAGCAGGAGAAAAGGTAAAATACTGAAGTGTGGGTCACTCGGTCTGTAATAGTTATTTTTCTTGGTCTATTGAAAGTCTCGAGAAATAAAGATAGAAATGTGGACGCCAACTTTCTGAACGGCGAGAAGCGTGATACAGAATATGTCAAGGAAATATTAACCATTCAAGAGAAGGACGGGTATATATGTTATTTGCCAGCTCGGTCTTGAAAATGCAGCTTTTTCAAGACCGAGGTCACAGTTTTTCGCTATACGGACCGACCCTTAGCTGGTAAATAACTTATTTATTTTTCCTCTCTGAAATCACTTTTTAAATTTTTGACTCGCACCGCGCTTGATAGCAAATGCAGTATTCAAGCGACTTACAAACTGAACGTTTCAAAGAGAAATATTTTTATTTGAATTATATTTCCAAACCTCTTGTCTAATAAAAAGTAACTTCTGTATGTAAACGGATTCGGTGTCAAAAGAAAATGGAAATTTAAGGTCATCACACAAGCTCACGCAACCAAGGATAGGATTCCGCCCGCCGTGAGTGGGCCGGATGAGAAAATTCCGCCCGCGCCGGAACCAATCAGATTGCAGGATTTGTTGAATTCCGCCCGCTCACGCGCTGAAAAAAAAAATTGTTTATTTCCGCAATACATCGAAGCGTAAAGTCTACAAATACCCATTTTACCTTCAAATGCCAATGCATAGCCACCGCATAACATTCCAAATTCCGTTTTCCGTGAATCTTCGAGGGAGCTTAAGAATGTTCGTTTTGAGACGCGGACGGCAACCGGAAGACAACATTTCGCTTGCCAGGGCGGTGGTCCCACGTGCGTTTTTGAGACGCGGACGGCAACAGGAAGTGAGCTGTTTTCCCTTTTAACTTGTCTTCACACAACCACGTTTATAATGCTAAGTATATTTTCTCCATAAGAGATGCTTAGTATAAAAATCTGGGCGACACCACTGTCCTGGCACGCGAAATATTCTTGTCCGGTTGCCGTCCGCATCTCAAAAACGCGCGTGCTTAAGCTCCCTATTATTTGTGTTACACGCGAACCTCGGCAGTTACTAGCTTTACAATAACTGGTTCCTGATTAACCCAATTTGTTACTACGACGAAGATTGTTTACATTACTCATTAACACGAAGAGAGATAATATATCGCTTTAATCTAACCCAAAATCATTCAGACCTATTTCCTTCGCTTTTGTGTTTGTCGCTTGTCAGCATTACGATTTGGCAATACTTCAGGTTCACGTGTTCACAAGTTTGTTTTTTCATCTCATAGATGTTTAGATTTTGATTGACCACTCTACCTCATTGTGTAAATAGTTCACCCTGAAGTCAAAATACATTCGAGGAAACGGGAAAAAAAGGAGTACGAACTTGGTGACAGTTAAATCAACAAATCACTCATTTCCCAAAAAATCGTTGCTTTGCTAAGCAGATACATAAGCTGATTCTTACCAGGTCAATCAAAAAAACCCGAAAAGTAATGAAATCAGACTTTTCCAAACTAACGCAAATCGTTTAGCTAAACTGGCTTTGATTGAGAATAAAAGCCTACGACAGTCACCAATGTGATTTGCCCCCAGAAAAACGCGGCTTGCCAATAGCAACACTGGCCATGCGATTTTCCGCCAAGGAAACGAGGAGGACGTGACGTGGTAACCAAAATTTCTCGCATCGATAGATTTCCCAAAATTTCTTACCCATGGTGCGCCTGATCTCTTCTAAAAATTCAATACAAGAACATGTTTAAAATTACAGATAACTATTTTGTATCCGTCGTCATCCTTGCTAAAAAATAAAAAAATAAATAAATAATAATAATAATACGTTTAACAAATGTTAATGCCAAGATACAATCACATCAATGCACACTATGAATAGTACAACAATTTGGTTGACCTACTGTAAACAACGTTTTCATAAGAATACATCATTGTTATAGCCATTTTCTTTAAAAAGTATAAGAAAACATTAAAAATACTAATCATAAGTATAAGATAAATATTAAGAGTATTAATCCTAAATTCTCGCTAGTTCCTTCTCAACTTCATGTTCATACGTGAACATGTAATATTAGTAATAGTAATAATAATTTATTACTTATTATCCTTACGGGTACTAGTTTACATTTATTGCATTATGTACACCTTTTTCCACGCCGTCTTTAGAGCCTTCTCCTTCGAAGAAACAGCAAATTGCCGCCGACGTGGAGGAACCACGACTCACAAGCGCCATGAGGTCATTTCCGGATGAAGTACAGCTGTGCGTGTCGAGTATTCCTGGGGCGCTTTACGGCGTGTGCGCCAAACAACATATTCCCTTGGGGACATGGATTGGGCCTTATGAGGGTAAACGAATTACTCCACAGAGACTCACACCAGACATTGATTCGGATCATCTTTGGGAGGTAGGGCATATCTTCAATCGAGCAAACTTTCATAACCTGAAGTTTGTTGCAGAAGGATTGGTTTCTTCATAGTCTTTCCCTGGCTTCACGATTAAGCAGTAGGTTTTGCTTTGTTCTCCATTTCCAAGTTTCCCACGTTCTTAAACCGTGGAGACTAATGTGTCTTTTATCGTTACTACTGCAAGAATTCGAAAAGAACAAAAAATAGACTTTTCCAAAAGGGAAACTATATTTTTACAAAGAGAACTTATATATGTCTAATAGGGGAATTATGGAGATTTAGCAAGTTTTTTGCCCCGGGACAGCTCAATGTTCTTTTAGTAAAATCATGCAGAATTTACTTGCGGCCAGTGCAGAGATGAACATCAACTCCTTACGTAATCATAGATTGCTTTGATGTACGATCCATGCGTTTTAGATTTTCAAAGATGGCAGCTTGAGTCATTTTCTCGACGGAAGTGATGAAGACAACTCCAGCTGGATGCGTTTCATTCGCTGTGCTCGCCACGTCAAGGAGCAGAATTTGTATGCATTCCAGTACTGTGAAAATATTTTCTATCGAGCATTCAAGGAAATTCCACCAGGAAGAGAATTGTTGGTTTGGTACGATGATAAATACCCAGAGTTTTATGGAATTCCATTGGCAATGCATGATTACGAATTCATCAGGGAATCTGGTAAGACGCTCAGCTTTAACTTCTAAAATATTGTGTGGTCTCAACACACTGAAAAGAAGTCAAGAGCACTTTGAAAATATAACATTTGTGAACAGCGTTGAAAATGTTTGACTACTGACGGTCATAAGGTGACGACAACATGAAATTGAGGCCCGATTATCTCGCCTCACACCACCTCCGGCTTTCTTCCGTAATAGAAGACTGTAGTGGACGTATTTTAAATCTCTTTTATCAGGCACAAGCATATGTTTTCATTTGATCATTATCTATACTTTCAGTATCATCTTCGACTTCTCGAGGATCTCGAAAACCCGGCGCTACAACCACACAAGTGAGTTCTATAGAACACGATCATAAAATGGATGTTTTATTGGAATCACAGGAAAATCCTCGGACAGAAAACAGCAGAATCTCCTCAGCGCAACCTATGCAACCGCGTCTTGTGCGCCCAACGTACAGTACGCGTAATTCCTTCACGAGAGAGCAGGTGATTCCATCTGATGTGACCGATACTCCAAGATATAAAGAGACATTACTACAGGATATCGGGAGAAATAAGAGAAGTGACGTTCCGACAAGTTTGTGCCACACGCAACCCTTCAAGGCTTTTTGTCAACCGTCGTTATCGAGTGATGGTAATTTTATTCATTCAGAAACAAGGAGCAAAGATTTGCCAAAAATAGAAAAACCTATACACAGTGAGAAATTGTTGAGTAAGGCTTACGTGTCAACAAAAGAGACAAGTGTGTTACAAGGAAAAGAACCGTCATCTGCAAGTAACAAAGGCCTGTTACAGAAAACATTTAGTGCAACACAAGTGTCTTCAACACAGTTCACTGATAGTAAGTACAGTATCTTATCGTATCAAATCGTATCTTACTAGGGAGAGGCACTTAGACTTGTTCTAGTAAGATGTCCTTTTGCAGAGTCAAAGAATTTTCTGCAGTACTCTTTACCATAATGGTGTATTAATGTTGATGATGATCATCATCATTGTCATCTGTGTCAGCGTCATCTTCATCATCTTATCATCATTATCAATATCATTATCAATCATTGTTATCATCGCCTGAACTTACGACCTTCCTACTCCTGCAAAGGAGCACGCGGATTTTTTTCCAAGTAACCGCCACCCCCCCCCCCCCTCCCCCCCTTCCCCCGAGCCAACGTCGAAAAATAAATCTCGTCATTCCATTCACCGGGGTTAGCATGTAACATCTCTCTCAGTACAAATTTGCGCTATGGTTTAAACGCGATATTAAGACGAGTGTTTCGGCGTCGTAGCTGTAATAATAGAGACTTCAGGGACCATTCAGTATTTATGCCAGGGGGTGGGCTGGTAAGATCCGTCAGAAAGCAAAACAAAACGTTTTGACCCTTTACAGGGAGAATGTAAAAAGTCATGACCCCTCTAAACTACTTTTAAAAAATAGATAGCCCCTATCACCCACCCCCCCCCCTCCCCCCCCCCCCCAAAAAAAAATTAAATAAATAAATAAAAAATACCGAAGAAATCGATTCATACATCTGTAGACAAGACCCAGAAGTGAGCATATCTAGCAATGATTCTGGTGATTCTGGCAGAGAAAGTGACAGCGAGGTGTGGTGGCCCCTCCTCATAAACAATGGATGGTCCTTACAGAAAATAATTTAATCGACCTGACTTCAAAACGAGGAAAATTACGATTTGTTGGTTAAAACACTGTTTAACAGTGTTTTAAAACAATATTATCGCCTCGATGCAGCCAGGCTCGAAACGTTTTCAGTGTTCACTTTCTTAAATATTCTTGTTTGAAAAAAACATGCTCAACTATCTCTGCATGAAACAGTTACACACATTGGTTTATAAAACTTAAGGAAAATGTTAAACACCTGGCGACTTTTTCAGATGATGAACAAATATCCACTCGCATAATGGAAGGAAATGCAAGCAAGTTGGAGAATACATCGGAGCGTCCTATGCCAGCCCTTCAACCTTACATAACCAAAGCTCCACCCCTTCACAGACACGTTAACACACTCTACTATGAACCAGTAAGCACCCAAACGTCTGGCATACCCATTGAAGAATTTGGCATGTGGCGGTGCCGGCAATGCTTAAAGACATTTACTCAGAGGGTGTCACTTCAAATGCACCAATGTTCCCAGCTTCCTAAGAAGCCCTATCAATGCGGACAGTGCAGACTCTCTTTTGCCACGTCGTCTGAATTAAGAAGTCACGTGGAACTACACACAAATGACAAGTTATTCAAGTGCGGTTTTTGTTCGCGGACGTTTTCGGGGGCCACAACTTTAAACAATCATATACGTACACACACGGGAGAGAAACCATTTATCTGCGAGAAATGCAACAAGACATTTTCACAAGCTAGTCATTTAGCGAGACATCAGCGAAATCCAGGGGAATGCGTGGAGGACCCTTGAGATAATTTTACTACGTCAAGTTTTGGTTCATGATTCACGGTTCCATCTACTAATAATTTCTCTCTTTAGGGATGGACGTGGAGGCGAACATTTGGTCAGTTTTAGCGAATGAAACGATCGATAAGATTAGATGACTGTGGGTATTGAAAATAAGGATCCAAGCATGCAAATAATTTTTTTCTATAAGCCTGTCGTATGTCAGGCCAGGGACAAGGTTTCACCCGACGTGCAGTCAGTCTGGTTGGACTGTTTTTTAAAAAAAAAATTGAGAGAATGACATGTTTCAGTGTAATAGAACTATTTTTTAGGATTGTGTTCGGACCATTGGGCTGAAAAAAAAAAGTATTTTAAACGTTTGAAGAGATTCTTTTGGATTCAATCTATTGGATATTTTCTTCCTCGTCATCACTCCTGAAAAGGCTACAACATGAGTTATCATCTGAATCTTCTGATGTATCCTCTTCAGGAAAGTCTTGGCTCAGGCCATCATATGCAACTGTTCTTGTTGATCTTCGCACCTTGTACTCTTTCCTAGGCTTTCGGTTGGTTAGTCTTCGTTTTCTTCTGTCCCAGTCATTAACCTTGGTGGAGGGGTCATAGCTCTGCAGTGGTGGCCCTCCATCTTGGATTCTCAACATATTCTCAAGCGCACCTTGGGAAAGTGATGATCTCTTTGCTGTTTCCAAGTTACTAAACATCCTCTCCAAGGCTGCGTTTGAGACAGGTAGTGTGAAGAATACATGAATCAGCAGTAAGATGTTCTCAGTGTTCTGCCATTCTCCAGCCCTTTAAAGAATGTAACATTTTGAACCATGTTGTTTTGTAATGTCTAGATGAAGGTGACAAGTACTGAACAGTGTAATCAAGCATTTCATACCATTCATTAACTAACTCCAGTTGTGTAGCTTGGAGTCCTTGTTGTCTCAGGGGCTCTTGAAAGTGGCAAACATAGTGCAAAATGATCTCATCAATGGATTCATTGCAACTGCTACTGGTATCCCATGCTTCACAATTCATGATAATTTCAACTGAGGCAATTTCACTGCTGCCACCTAGGCGAGCCTCTATTCCATCATTTAATAAATTCACATAGAATGAGGAATCTTCTTTCAATTGAGCAATGGCTTGAGAAATATTTGACAATCTTCCACCCTGATACTCATCAATTGCCTCCACCTTGCCCAGGTAGTGTCTTATTATTTGAAGCGTGCAAGCATCTCTGTTCTGAAGACTGTTTCTTGACTTTAAACAAAGCAGATGCAACTGTCACGGCGTTAACATCTTCTCCTTGAAATGCCTGGGACAGGGCAGCTGCGGGTTGCAACAAACCAACAAAAAAGCACGAATAGAAATATAGTTTCGCACTTTTCCATTCTTTTAGGCACCCCTTCGACTTGGCTTGGTCACTTCACTTAACTCACCTGTCTGAGTTGTGCACGTGGACTAGGTATAAAACTCGGACTGCGGACTGGGTATAAAATGCGGACTGAATACTAACACTGTGAAAAAGGCACAGAGAAACGAAATAGCGATAGGCTGACGACATGAATTTAAGTCCGATATAAGAATGGTGGAAAAAGTGCCGTTTCGCACCATAATTATCAACCATAGCGTTAAACTGGATATTTTTTGGCTTCTCAAAAGGACGATCAATAGCTCACTGAAGGTTTTAGATGAAATTGCAAAACGTTTGTATGTTGTATTTATCAGAGGTCAGACACGAAAGTAATTTATGAAATCCTTCGCGGGTCACCAGCTCTATGTGTAACGGAAATCGAGAAATTTAAAGGACGATAGTGGGAGATGTTAATTTTCTTTCCTTTTCCTTTTTAAATTCGTGGATTAAAGTACAATTTAGTGATAAATCTGTACTCTTCAAGAGTATAGATTTATCACAAAATTGAAGAGTATAGATTTATCACAAAATTGTATAGTATAGTATAGATTATAGTATAGATTATAGTATAGATTATAGAGTATAGATTTATAGATTATATAGATTATAGATTTATATTATAAATAGATATATATTATATTATTATAGATATATTATTATATTATTTATATTATATTATATAATATATTATATTATATAGATTATAGAGTATAGATTTAGTATAGATTATAGAGTATAGATTTATCACAAAATTGTACTTTCTCTAGCCCAGTCCATGTTGTAAGTGAGCATTTCTGTGTACGTCACAATACAATCCTAGTTTTGTTCTATACTCCGTTTTTGAAAACTCGGTCCTTGTGTCATACCTAGTCCGCAGTCCGCGTTTCATACGTGGTCCTAGTTTTATACGAAGTCCGAGTCCGCAGTCCACCCTTAATACTGACCAAATTTACAAAATGTCGTGTGAAAAAAGATAACAACAAGAAGTGAAGGGAAGTTTGTCTCGCTAAATTGTTATCAAAATTCATCATTCTACAATTTAAAGAAGGCTTAAGGTTTGCTATCTTATACATCTTGTATTTAAACATAACTCTTCAAAAATATTTGAATTAACCTTAACTGTACGAGTGGGTCTTCGTTTTCGACACTACCATCCAAACCGCATGAATATTGACGGCAGTGGCGTGTTTTCAATGCTTCCAATGAAAACAAATCAAAATGAAACTTAGCCGTTATCCATGACAGCCATATATTAAAATTGGCTCTCTTGAGCGAAATTACCCAATAGCTGCGTACTGGCCCTGAAATTCCCATGGTCCCCGGAGACGCCCGTCAGGGTGTCCGGTCAGACTGAGCGGTTTCCGTGTCAAAACCTTAACTTTGCCGTACAAATGCGACGACCGCCGCTAATTTGCAGTCATGACGATCTTTATGAGTTTCATTTCTTCAGCATAATAGCATTTTTTTAATTGAAACAGAATTTTGCATTATCTCTTTGTTATCGGGGGATTTTCCATCCCGTTGCTCTGAACATTTAACCCGTATAGAAATCACGTGAGAAGGCATAATTTTTCACGAGAATCCTTGAATTAAAAGGGGGAAGACTTCCCTGTGGACTAATCCAAACGTCTGCAGTGCGATAAAATAAAACAAAGACAATGGAAAAATTCCTCTCCAAAGTAGGTCAGTTGCTCCGTTGGGGGCTCGGGTATCATCAAGGTTTGAGTTTCTTTAGGGAACTAGGGAGAGCGGGGGTGGCTTAGTGGTTATAGTACTTGTCTCCCACCATTGTGGCCCAGGTTCGATTTGGGACTCGTGGCCATATGTGGGTTAAGTTTGTTGTTGGTTCTTTACTCTGCTCCAAAGGGTGTTTCTCCGGCCGGGTTCCCCGGTTTCCTGTCTCCTCAAAAACCAACATTTCTAAATTCCAATTCGATAGGATGCAGGACCTCTCTGAAAACCACTTTCGGATGTGTGGAACTTCCTGGGTAAATATCAAAGTTGTTGTTGTTGTTGTTGTAGTTATTTTTATTATTAACAGTAATAGCCTAAGATGTGATTATCGTCCAGCCGTGTCGTTATAATGACATTTATTTTTTTTTACTCATTGGAAACAACTGGGCAGAGAGTACTGTAAACAAGCAAATTATTTACAACAGAATAAAATGTACGAAAGCGTATCTGTACTCAGGCTTGCTTTGCTTCTTAAAGAAAACAATTAAATTGAAAGTAGTTTTTGCGCTTGGAATGATCTTCCCGTGCATTTATTTCTCAGTGAATATGTTTCTTTTTGGGATAAGATTTTTTCATCACTTGAAATGTTGCATCCAAACAAGCCAAGACTTATTGAAAATCCTCAAAATGTTGTATCTATTTAAAAAAGGCAGCTAAATGTAATGCCAGCTACTATGGAAGTCGAATTAATTCCTCGTTGGTTTATTTTTCCTTTGTCAATATAGAAAAAGGATCTGGTGCGCCGTCTGATTTCTCAATCACGATTGCCCTCCGCACTGAAGCTATGGGTCGATACTGATCCCTTT